>NC_083572.1:75627344-75752344 GCF_027579695.1 Neoarius graeffei
GACCACTCCTGGGGAGGGTAATAGTGGTCTTGAATTTCCTCCATTTGTACACAATCTGTCTGACTGTGGATTGGTGGAGTCCAAACTCTTTAGAGATGGTTTTGTAACCTTTTCCAGCCTGATGAGCATCAACAACGCTTTTTCTGAGGTCCTCAGAAATCTCCTTTGTTCGTGCCATGAATCACTTCCACAAACATGTGTTGTGAAGATCAGACTTTGATAGATCCCTGTTCTTTAAATAAAACAGGGTGCCCACTCACACCTGATTGTCATCCCATTGATTGAAAACACCTGACTCTAATTTCACCTTCAAATTAGCTGCTAATCCTAGAGGTTCACATACTTTTGCCACTCACAGATACGTAATATTGGATCATTTTCCTCAATAAATAAATGACCAAGTATAATATTTTTGTCTCATTTGTTTAACTGGGTTCTCTTTATCTACTTTTAGGACTTGTGTGAAAATCTGATGTTTTAGGTCATATTTATGCAGAAATATAGAAAATTCTAAAGGGTTCACAAACTTAAGCGCCACTGTAGTACACAACCAGTACTCGCCAGAAATTCCTGCAGCTCCTTTAGTGTTGCTGTCGGCCTCTCGGCAGCCTCCCTGACCAGTTTTCGTCTTGTCATCAATTTTGGAGGGACGTCCAATTCTTGGTAATGTCACTGCTGTCCCATATTTTCTCCACTTCTTGATGCCTGTCTTCACTGTGCTCCATGGTATATCTAATGCCGTGGAAATGTTTTTGTACCCTTCTCCTGACTGATACCTTTCAACACTGAGATCCCGTTGATGCTTTGTAAGCTCTCTGTGAACCCTGGCTTTTGCTGGAGGATGCAACGGAGTAAATGTCTGAACTTTATTTGGGGTTAATCGGAGTCATTTTAATTGATAGCAGACGTGAACGCAAAAAGACAATGCTGTAATTAAATCAAAAGGTGCTTCAACAAAGTATTAGTTTAAGGGCGTGCATACTTATGCAAGCAGCTTATTGTATGTTTGTTTATTTTTCAATTGAATTGTACAGGTTATAGGTCACATTAAAGGTGGGAAAAGTTTTGAAATTATTTATCGTGGTTTCTTTTTTTACATCAGAAAAACCTATTATTTTAACGGGGTGCGTACACTTTATATCCACTGTAGATCGTTAAGGTTTAGACGCCGAGAGCAAATTGGTATATGATAAATTCTGGATGCTAATCATGGCAATAAAAGATGATCTGAATTTATATCCTAATACTCCAGGTGAACAAAAGCCTTATGTCCCTTTGCTCTGCACCACTATCATCATTCATGTCCTCTAGAGGAGTGTGACTGATTTGGGTGACCCAGTATTTTACTTTAGTGATGCTGCAACCACTACTGCTGAAACAACTGCGCTCAGTCCACAGTGACTGAGAAGTAGGTCAGGACAAGCTTGAGGATGATCAGACATGCTTCCTTTTTTTTTTTTTTAAAGATTTTTTTGGGGCTTTTTCCACCTTTATTGGATAGGACAGTGCAGAGACAGGAAATGAGTGGGAGAGACACAGGGAGGGATCGGGAAGTGACCTCGGGTCGGAATCGAACCTGGGTCCCCGGTTTTATGGTATGGCGCCTTAGCCACCTGAGCCACGACACCCCCAGACATGCTTCCTAAGGGTCATTTATTATGCCCGTTTATGAAATTAAAGACTTATTCCGTTTTTTTTTTTTAAACTTAACCTCTCTCTACCACACCTTTATCCCAAGGTACAGCAAGTACCATAAATACTAGTATGGTATATGGACAATGTGCAAAGCCTATCTACTTATTAACTTTCTAATCCAAAAACATCTTTGGGGAAATTATAATCAAGGAAAAAAAAAAAAAAAAAAAAGTCTTTGCTCATGTTAATTATACCCATGACTGTAATGTGATTTTTCAGTCACTCCTCAAGAAGTCTTATGGACGCATTACTGACACAGGCCAAGTTGGGGGGTGGGAGATAGACACACACACTATATGCCCAAAAGTATGTATCCTGACCATCATATCCCTATGTACTTCTTGAATATCTCATTCCAAAACCATGGGCATTAACACGGACCAAGTCCCCTCTTTGCTACTATAGCTGACTCCACTCTTCAAATAAGGCTTTCTACACGGTTTTGTCTTTTAAAAAAAAAATAAAAAATACCCCGGTCTGTGGGGATTTGTGGCTTTTCAGGTGAGAGCATTAATGATGTTGGATAAGGAGGCCTAGAGCACCACCAGTTTACCCCAAAAGTATTCACTGGGCTTGAGGTTAGGGCTATGAACAGGCCACACAGGTTCTTCCACACCACCCTTAGCAAACCATATCTTTGTGGACCTTGCTTCGTGCACTGGGGCATTGTCTTGCTAGAACAGGTTTGGGACTCTTCATTCTAGTGAAGGGAAATCTAAAAATGCTACAGCATACAAAGATATCCAAGGCGATTGTGTGCTTTTGAATGTTGTGGAAGAGCCTCATATCGATGTGCTGGTCAGGTGTCCAAATACTTTTGGCCATATAGCGCATCAGGCAAAATGGAGATCAAATCTAGGGAAGGCTTCACTCTAATCACCTAGCATGACCATCATTGACAGGAATGCATGCATCGTCTGGGCTAGAAAGACATCGGCCCCAGCATCGCATCACATCCTGTGCATTTCCCCCCCTTATGCCCTTTGGTAGAGCTGTTCAGCTTGGTTCCAAAGTAATCCACTTGATATTTTTACAGCAAATAATCTGATGTGGAAGCCAAAAATTAAACCTTATATATGAATGTCTTTGAGTGTCCTGCTAGTCCATTTATACCAGCTGCCCCTAGGTACAAACACTCACATGCATCCTCAGGGTGAGTGTGAGATGGAAGCACTACCTGTTCAGGTCTGAAGACAGCGCCCTGGCCAGCCGTTTACTCAGGTTGCTCTTGTGTTTGCGCTCTTTAATCTGGAGCTCTCGGACAGCCTCGGTAGAGAGCATCACTGCGGCCTAACACTCTACAGTCAGTGTACAGTTGGGATCTCTAGGGGCTTTGTGCAGTTCTGCTGAGAAACAAGAAAAACACATGACTTTTGAGTTTACTCTTTAAAAAATAAAACTTCAATATCTGAGTCCGCATCTGGATGGATAGATAGATTTACTTTATTGATCCCAAGCTGGGAAATTGTTTTGTTGCAGCAGCAAGTTATCAGACATGTGGAAAAGAGACCCACTGTACAACATGATCGAACTTAAAAAAAAAAAAAAAAATCCCAAGAACAAGCCGACCGTACAATATACAGAATGTCGTCTTCTTTTGGCTGCTCCCGATTAGGGGTCACCACAGCGGATCTTTCGTCTCCATTGCTCCCCATCCTCCGCATCCTTCTCTACCACACCTGCCACTTTCATGTCCTCTCTCACCACATCCATGTATCTCCTCTTTGGCCTTCCTCGTTTTCGTTTGCCTGGCAGCTCCATCCTCAACATTCTCCTTCCAACATGCTCTGCATCTCTTCTCAGGATGTGCCCATACCATCTCAGTCTCATCTCTCTTAGCTTCATTCCCAAGCTCTCCACATGTGCTGTCCCTCTGATGTGCTCGTTCCTTATCCTGTCCAACCTCCCATCGCAAACCTTAACATCCTCAACTCCGCCACCTCCGACTTTGCCTCCTGTCTCTTCGTTAAGGGTACGGTCTCCCATCCATACATCACAGCTGGTCTCACTACTGTCTTATACGTCTTACCTTTCACTTTTGCTGGGACTTTCCTATCACAAACGACTCCCGAAATCCTTCTCCAACTGCTCTACCCTGCCTGCACTCTCTTTCTCACCTCACTATCGCAGCCCCCATTTTCCTGCACAGTTGACCCCAGGTACTTGAATTCACCAACTTTCTTTACGTCTACACCATGGGTGACACGGTGGTGTAATGGTTAGCACCGTCACCTCACAGCAAGAAGGTTCTGGGTTCGAGCCCAGCGGTCAGCGGGGGCCTTTCCGTGTGGATGGTTTCCCCCACAGTCCAAAGACATGCAGTTAGGTTAAAATGGGGCGGAAGTGCCCGTGAGCAAGGTACCTAACCCCTAACTGCTCCCTGGGCACTGTAGTGTGGCTGCCCACTGCTCTGGGTGTGTGCGCGCGCGTGCACGTGTTCACTGCTTCAGATGGGTTAAATGCAGAGGATGAATCTCACTGTACTTGAAGTGTGCATGTGACAAATAAAAGGTTTCTTCTTCTTGCATCTTCACTACACTCATCCTCATTGATGAACATGTATTAGGTTTTTCTACTGCTCACCTTCATTCCTCTTCGTTCCAATGCATCCCTCCATCTCTCCAAACCCAACTCAACCTCCTTTCTACTTACACCACATGTCACAATATCATCCGCGAACAGATTTAATTAAAAAAAAAAAAAATAATGCTTTGTATGTGTGAATGTGCATTCGGCTACAGCACAATCAGGTGTACACATTGTGTTGTAAAAATGGCCAAAATTTGATTAAGCAGTTTCAAGAAGTGATTATTTTTGCTGCCAAATATATTGGGAATGTGGTACTGAAAGTTTTTTTCTTATTCGGACCTACATTTAAAAAAAAAAAAAACTCCAGACATATGGAGCCATGTATTGAGGGCATACAGACACTACATACTCAATGAAGTTTTATCAATCAATAAATGCCAATGATTATATACAATATTTAGTGTAAAATAACCTTTATTCATAAACTTTAAAACAGAACATGTGAAATAAATGCTTATAAATCCATATCAAAATGTCATTACGCATTTCTTAGGTCTAACGTAATGAAATTTCATTCATGAACGTACGTGAAATCACATTCCCAGCCTATGATTTAGTATTAAGTAAATTACTCAGTATTTAAATTAAAATTCATTTTTTAAAATTACACATTTCTGGATGAAGCTGAAAGGTAAAGGCATGACTTGTAGGAAGTGCTGTAGTTCGGTACATAATACCCCATATGTGCACAAAATACATCATTCATACAGGAATTATTTAGTGATTAAAAAAATAACTTATTTACATATCTTTACGTAGGTGGATGTGAGATAAGGCAACTGCCATTGTAAATACAGAATGTATGTTAAATAATGGGAACAAGATCAGTGAAGCTTTGGACCTACGGACACTACAAGTAGCCTGTGTTATTTTTACTGATTTTATAACAAAAAAAAAAAAATTTATATTGACTGATGTGAGATTTGACAACTAGCATTGTAGACTAAAAACAGGCAGCACTACAGTGCTAATCACATGACTCAAAATGTTAATTTATTCTTTGCTCTCATGTTAAATAATTTTCATTAATTTGACCATTCTGATCATACCATTACTGTTCCTTCGTTGTATTTGCACATATATACAATTTTACTTATTTTTAACAAAATTTGTAAATTTAATGGGAGAAATATGGGTAAATCACTGCAAAACAGGAACAAGAATGCTTTGGGCTTACAGTCACTACAAACAAGTATTCAAGTTTTATCACTGCATGTATTAATCCAATTTACGTTGAGTGCTTATGTTTGATAAAAGTATCCAACAACAAATAGCAACATAATTATCAAACATGGCATCCATCCGATGATTTAGTACGAGGCCTACGGACACTACAGATTTTTTAGGCAAAATTACATGGGTTCAGGATCACGTGACAAGACCTAGTATTTGTAAACAATCGGATAACTACTGATTCACACACAACAGACATATATGCTTGCTTATAAATTAGATTTTGATGATCTTACACTTTAGTCTTTTAGAAAGAGTAGTTTTTGTCAGAAAATATATAATCATGCAAAATGACACTCGACACATTTCATTTTTAATTTTTTTTTTTTATACAATACTGTGTGACACTCAATGAACATCTCATCTCATTATCTCTAGCCGCTTTATCCTGTTCTACAGGGTCGCAGGCAAGCTGGAGCCTATCCCAGCTGACTACGGGCGAGAGGCGGGGTACACCCTGGACAAGTCGCCAGGTCATCACAGGGCTGACACATAGGCCCTGTCCACATGGCAACGGATTCAGGTAAATCTGATAAAATTGTTTATCGTTTCGGCCTGGCGTCCACACGGCACCAGCGTTTTGGGTGCCCCAAAACGAAATCTTTTGAGAACGGGTTCCAGAGTGAAAAAATCTGGCAACGGAGCCGTTGCGAAGTCATCTGGATGAGTAGAACGGATTTGTTTACGATGACGTCACAACCACATGACTGTCAGTGCTTCACGTCGGGTAGAAGTGTAACGAACTTGATGCGAGTTGTCAACAAATCCTATAACTTGGTTCATGAAACGCGCTTACAAAATATTTTCACTGTGAATATTGTGTAATGGTGCAAAGTGAGAGAGAGAGAGAGAGAGAGAGAGAGAGAAAATAGCTCTTAGGGCAGAGTCAATCCCGCCAGCAAAAATATGAAAAAAAAAAAAAAAAAGGCGCGATCTCACCTCTTCAGATGTTGGTTTAAGTCCGACAATACATTCCTCAAAAAGGGTGTAGAAGAACAACGTAATCCATCAACGTGTAGCATTCAATTTATTCCGGACCATTAAAGAATTCTGGAGGATATCAGAATGTTGGCATACCGGCTTCCATCTACCCCCATTCATTCCTCTTTCTGCGTCTCCATTCAAAAAACGAGCACGTGATTTAAAGGGACTATATCCATAGGATAGGGAGGGAGAAAGTGTGTGCGTGTGACAGTGACAGGGATAGTCACTGTGCGCATGCGCAGTTATGCGCATGCGTCTACTTCTATTGTTCTGGTGTCTCCGATGGGACCGTCTTACAGCGCACGTAGAGGTGTGGCATGTGTATTGCATCGTTTTCAGCAAGCGTTGCGTTGCCATATGTACCTGATATTTTACTGATCCGTTGCCCATGTGGACGCGATATTTAAAAAAAAAAAAAAAAAAATCTCGTTGCCGTTGTCGTGTGGATGTAGACACAGACAACCATTCACACTCACATTCACACCTACGGTCAATTTAGAGTCACCAGTTAACCTAACCTGCATGTCTTTGGACTGTGGGGGAAACCGGAGCACCCGGAGGAAACCCACGCAGACACAGGGAGAACATGCAAACTCCAGACAGAAAGGCCCTCGCCGGCCACAGGGCTCGAACCCGGTGTCACGGTCTGATCGTGCGCTGGTATAAATTTACCATGCGCATATGCAGACCGATTTTTTCCCCCGGTCAACTTCCGGGAAGTCTAAATTTACCATTTCTTGCTGCGATTTTGTACCGAGCATTTCAACACATTTGTGGACTAATAGAACACGAATTGTGACTACAATTGTCAGATTTGATTATCAGTAGACAAGCTGTTGAATATGGATGAGGAAACAATAATTTCCCAGTCACAGAATGAAGATCAGCAAAACACACAGTCCAAGGAGGCACGAGACCAGCAACTCGCCATTTTCAAAAGAAAGATATTTTTACAATCTTTTTCAGATTTATAATGTGTAGATAATGTGTTTTTGTATTGTGTGAATGGTTTGGATTGAATTTTATGAGTATGTGTGTAAATAAAGTTAATTTTATTAAAGTTAATAAATTTACCTGGTAAATTCAGACTGGGGCGGCACGGTGGTGTAGTGGTTAGCGCTGTCGCCTCACAGCAAGAAGGTCCTGGGTTCGAGCCCCGTGGCCGGCGAGGGCCTTTCTGTGTGGAGTTTGCATGTTCTCCCCATGTCCGCGTGGGTTTCCTCCGGGTGCTCCGGTTTCCCCCACAGTCCAAAGACATGCAGGTTAGGTTAACTGGTGACTCTAAATTGACCGTAGGTGTGAATGTGAGTGTGAATGGTTGTCTGTGTCTATGTGTCAGCCCTGTGATGACCTGGCGACTTGTCCAGGGTGTACCCCGCCTTTCGCCCGTAGTCAGCTGGGATAGGCTCCAGCTTGCCTGCGACCCTGTAGAACAGGATAAAGAGGCTACAGATAATGAGAAATTCAGACTGGTGGTAAATTCAGACCGTGACACCGGACCTTCTTGCTGTGAAGCGACAGCACTAACCACTACACCACTATGCCGCCCCATCAATGAACATGAAAAAAAAAAAAGTGATAAAAGAAAAAACATGAAATTTTACTAATATTTGCAATTGATTTAAACATTTTTTAAATTTAAAATATCATGTGCAACATCATATCAAATTTATGATAAATTTGGATCACATAATTAGTCATAACTTTGGACTCGATTGATCGATTTCCACAATTTTTTCAGGGATTTTAGAGCCAACATAGTTACATAATTTGCATGACTCTTCAGGAGAAACAAGCAAACTCATATGATGTAGGATACAGATACTCAATACTGACAGTAATTCCCTTACGAAAATTAACCATGGTTTTACTATGAAAACTAACCATAGTTTTACCATGGTTTATAGTTATTCATGGTTTCTGGGTAACCATGAAAACCATGGTGCATTTTACCTCAACGTTCACTTAAATTTTTAGGTTCTAAGTAAAAATGGATCTGGGCTGTTAATCGAGATCCTTCTCTACAGCATTGACTGTTGGACGAAAGCATGGTAATACTACAGTTAGTGCATCCTTTTAAAAACCATACTATCCCTTTTTAAACTAATTTCGTAGTTACTATGACCTATTACACATACAACTATGATGCTACCACAGCTACTGCAGTACTATGGATAAACCACAGTAATGCTATGGTTGGTTCATAGTACTTAGAATCACCATGAAATACCATAGTAGATCCATGGTTACTACATAAAAACCATGGTAAAACCATAGTAAACCATGATAGATTTTCGTAAGGGTTGGTTCACCTGATTGTGCTGTAGGCGATTAATAGTGCTAAAAACAAGAATTGTGATAAATGAAGATAAAAGCTATACAAAAGTGGCAGTATTGAACAAATGATGAATAAAAACAACAAACTAATGGTGCAAAAGTGGCTAATGACAGTGAATCACTTTTGCTGCATTAGAGTTATTTATTTTAAAGTTGAAAATACAACCCTGATTCCAAAAAAGTTGGGACAAAGTACAAATTGTAAATAAAAACAGAATGCAATAATTTACAAATCTCAAAAACTGATATTGTATTCACAATAGAACATAGACAACATATCAAATGTCAAAAGTGAGACATTTTGAAATTTCATGCCAAATATTGGCTCATTTGAAATTTCATGACAGCAACACATCTCAAAAAAGTTGGGACAGGCTGGAAGAGTTAAAGGTACAAAAAAGGAACAGCTGGAGGACCAAATTGCAACTCATTAGGTCAACTGGCAAAAGGTCATTAACATGACTGGGTATAAAAAGAGCATCTTGGAGTGGCAGCGGCTCTCAGAAGTAAAGATGGGAAGAGGATCACCAATCCCCCTAATTCTGCACCGACAAATAGTGGAGCAATATCAGAAAGGAGTTCGACAGTGTAAAATTGCAAAAAGTTTGAACATATCGTCATCTACAGTGCATAATATCATCAAAAGATTCAGAGAATCTGGAAGAATCTCTGTGCGTAAGGGTCAAGGCCAGAATTTTCTGGTTTTAACCATACTGGGTGCCCGTGATCTTCGGGCCCTTAGACAGCACTGCATCACATACAGGCATGCTTCTGTATTGGAAATCACAAAATGGGCTCAGGAATATTTCCAGAGAACATCATCTGTGAACACAATTCACCGTGCCATCCGCTGTTGCCAGCTAAAACACTATAGTTCAAAGAAGAAGCCGTATCTAAACATGATCCAGAAGCACAGACGTCTTCTCTGGGCCAAGGCTCATTTAAAATGGACTGTGGCAAAGTGGAAAACTGTTCTGTGGTCAGACGAATCAAAATTTGAAGTTCTTTATGGAAATCAGGGACGCCGTGTCATTCGGACTAAAGAGGAGAAGGACGACCCAAGTTGTTATCAGCGCTCAGTTCAGAAGCCTGCATCTCTGATGGTATGGGGTTGCATTAGTGCGTGTGGCATGGGCAGCTTACACATCTGGAAAGACACCATCAATGCTGAAAGGTATATCCAGGTTCTAGAGCAACATATGCTCCCATCCAGACGACGTCTCTTTCAGGGAAGACCTTGCATTTTCCAACATGACAATGCCAAACCACATACTGCATCAATTACAGCATCATGGCTGCGTAGAAGAAGGGTCCGGGTACTGAACTGGCCAGCCTGCAGTCCAGATCTTTCACCCATAGAAAACATTTGGCGCATCATAAAACGGAAGATACGACAAAAAAGACCTAAGACAGTTGAGCAACTAGAATCCTACATTAGACAAGAATGGGTTAACATTCCTATCCCTAAACTTGAGCAACTTGTCTCCTCAGTCCCCAGACGTTTACAGACTGTTGTAAAGAGAAAAGGGGATGTCTCACAGTGGGAAACATGGCCTTGTCCCAACTTTTTTGAGATGTGTTGTTGTCATGAAATTTAAAAATCACCTAATTTTTCTCTTTAAATGATACATTTTCTCAGTTTAAACATTTGATATGTCATCTATGTTCTATTCTGAATAAAATATGGAATTTTGAAACTTCCACATCTTTGCATTCCGTTTTTATTTACAATTTGTACTTTGTCCTAACTTTTTTGGAATCAGGGTTGTATAATAAATCTATTTCTAGTATTCACACTCACCTTACACTTTTTTTTTTTTTTTTACAAAAGGTGCACTAAATTATTGAAGACACAAAGCAGGTTGTGGTAAAATAGGGAACGTGTGCTAGCAGTTAGCATCACAGCTACAAAATAGAAACAAACCTAGAAACTGTTGCTAGGAAATTGGACCTCAGAGATCATGTTAATGCGAATGTGAAAGCGAATGCGAATCATATTGACGTTATGAAATTAAAAAAAACACCACACATTTGTGTTGCAAATATTTAAGGATCATCGTGTTTCTATAACCTGCTAACATCACCAAACATTTCAACTCCACTGTAATCACCGCACTGTAAAAGCCGAAGCGTGAGTGTTTAATCACGTGTCCACACGCATCTAATACAAACCAAACACAAAGCACTGACCTGTGAGACATCAGGTAACAAACACTCCATGGTTCCTCTGGTCTCCTCACAGCTGGAGATCTCCTCCTGCTCTCACATCTGTCTCCAGACCACTCACTTCTCGTGCAAAATTCCCAACAACCCTGGAAATAACAGAAGAGCAAACAACTCACTACCACCTCAGCGGGTTCACTAAACAGAATGAAGTAATGGCTCTGGAGGTTCTTTTGACGCTGACACCTCCCACTCTCCTGACACTTCCGGTTTTTAATTTCCACCAGAGGGCGCTCGAGAGAGAGAGATTTCAAAAAACGAGTGGATTTGACAGAAACTTTGTTAAAAGCTATGAATTCCATCCATCCATCCATTATCTCTAGCCGCTTTATCCTGTTCTACAGGGTCGCAGGCAAGCTGGAGCCTATCCCAGCTGACTACGGGTGAAAAGCGGGGTACACCCTGGACAAGTCGCCAGGGCTGACACATACACAGACAACCATTCACACTCACATTCACACCTACGGTCAATTTAGAGTCACCAGTTAAACTAACCTGCATGTCTTTGGACTGTGGGGGAAACCCAGAGAAAACCCACGCGGACACGGGGAGAACATGCAAACTCCACACAGAAAGGCCCCCATCAGCCATGATGTTTGAATCCGGAACCTTTTTGTTGTGAGGCGACAGTGCTAATCACTGCACCACCATGCTGCCCATATATTTTCATATATCCATCCATCAATTATCTGTAGCCGCTTATCTTGGAAATTAAAAACCGGAAGTGTCAGGAGAGTGGGAGGTGTCAGGGTCACAGGCAAGCTGGGGCCTATCCCAGCTGACTACGGGCGAAAGGCAGGGTACACCCTGGACAAGTCGCCAGGTCATCACAGGGCTGACACATAGAGACAACCATTCACACTCACATTCACACCTACGCTCAATTTAGAGCCACCAGTTAACCTAACCTGCATGTCTTTGGACTGTGGGGGAACCTGGGGGAAACCCACGCAGACACGGGGAGAACATGCAAACTCCACACAGAAAGGCCCCCATCAGCCATGCAGCCATGATGTTTGAATCCGGAACCTTCTTGTTGTGAGGCAACAGTGCTAGCCACTGCACCACCATGCTGCCCATCTCTCATCTCATTCATCTCATTATCTCTAGCCGCTTTATCCTGTTCTACAGGGTCGCAGGCAAGCTGGAGCCTATCCCAGCTGACTACGGGCGAAAGGCGGGGTACACCCTGGACAAGTCGCCAGGTCATCACAGGGCTGACACATAGACACAGACAACCATTCACACTCACATTCACACCTACGGTCAATTTAGAGTCACCAGTTAACCTAACCTGCATGTCTTTGGACTGTGGGGGAAACCCAGAGAAAACCCACGCGGACACGGGGAGAACATGCAAACTCCACACAGAAAGGCCCCCATCAGCCATGATGTTTGAATCTGGAACCTTCTTGTTGTGAGGCGACAGTGCTAACCACTGCACCACCATGCTGCCCATATTTTTTCATATATCCATCCATCAATTATCTGTAGCCGCTTTATCCTGTTCTACAGGGTCGCAGGCGAGCTGGGGCCTATCCCAGCTGACTACGGGCGAAAGGCGGGGTACACCCTGGACAAGTCGCCAGGTCATCACAGGGCTGACACATAGAGACAACCATTCACACTCACATTCACACCTACGCTCAATTTAGAGCCACCAGTTAACCTAACCTGCATGTCTTTGGACTGTGGGGGAACCTGGGGGAAACCCACGCAGACATGGGGAGAACATGCAAACTCCACACAGAAAGGCCCCCATCAGCCATGCAGCAATGATGTTTGAATCCGGAACCTTCTTGTTGTGAGGCAACAGTGCTAGCCACTGCACCACCATGCTGCCCATCTCTCATCTCATTCATCTCATTATCTCTAGCCGCTTTATCCTGTTCTACAGGGTCGCAGGCAAGCTGGAGCCTATCCCAGCTGACTACGGGCGAAAGGCGGGGTACACCCTGGACAAGTCGCCAGGTCATCACAGGGCTGACACATAGACACAGACAACCATTCACACTCACATTCACACCTACGGTCAATTTAGAGTCACCAGTTAACCTAACCTGCATGTCTTTGGACTGTGGGGGAAACCCAGAGAAAACCCACGCGGACACGGGGAGAACATGCAAACTCCACACAGAAAGGCCCCCATCAGCCATGATGTTTGAATCTGGAACCTTCTTGTTGTGAGGCGACAGTGCTAACCACTGCACCACCATGCTGCCCATATTTTTTCATATATCCATCCATCAATTATCTGTAGCCGCTTTATCCTGTTCTACAGGGTCGCAGGCGAGCTGGGGCCTATCCCAGCTGACTACGGGCGAAAGGCGGGGTACACCCTGGACAAGTCGCCAGGTCATCACAGGGCTGACACATAGAGACAACCATTCACACTCACATTCACACCTACGCTCAATTTAGAGCCACCAGTTAACCTAACCTGCATGTCTTTGGACTGTGGGGGAACCTGGGGGAAACCCACGCAGACACGGGGAGAACATGCAAACTCCACACAGAAAGGCCCCCATCAGCCATGCAGCCATGATGTTTGAATCCGGAACCTTCTTGTTGTGAGGCAACAGTGCTAGCCACTGCACCACCATGCTGCCCATCTCTCATCTCATTCATCTCATTATCTCTAGCCGCTTTATCCTGTTCTACAGGGTCGCAGGCAAGCTGGAGCCTATCCCAGCTGACTACGGGCGAAAGGCGGGGTACACCCTGGACAAGTCGCCAGGTCATCACAGGGCTGACACATAGACACAGACAACCATTCACACTCACATTCACACCTACGGTCAATTTAGAGTCACCAGTTAACCTAACCTGCATGTCTTTGGACTGTGGGGGAACCTGGGGGAAACCCACGCAGACACGGGGAGAACATGCAAACTCCACACAGAAAGGCCCCCATCAGCCATGCAGCAATGATGTTTGAATCCGGAACCTTCTTGTTGTGAGGCAACAGTGCTAGCCACTGCACCACCATGCTGCCCATCTCTCATCTCATTCATCTCATTATCTCTAGCCGCTTTATCCTGTTCTACAGGGTCGCAGGCAAGCTGGAGCCTATCCCAGCTGACTACGGGCGAAAGGCGGGGTACACCCTGGACAAGTCGCCAGGTCATCACAGGGCTGACACATAGACACAGACAACCATTCACACTCACATTCACACCTACGGTCAATTTAGAGTCACCAGTTAACCTAACCTGCATGTCTTTGGACTGTGGGGGAAACCCAGAGAAAACCCACGCGGACACGGGGAGAACATGCAAACTCCACACAGAAAGGCCCCCATCAGCCATGATGTTTGAATCTGGAACCTTCTTGTTGTGAGGCGACAGTGCTAACCACTGCACCACCATGCTGCCCATATTTTTTCATATATCCATCCATCAATTATCTGTAGCCGCTTTATCCTGTTCTACAGGGTCGCAGGCGAGCTGGGGCCTATCCCAGCTGACTACGGGCGAAAGGCGGGGTACACCCTGGACAAGTCGCCAGGTCATCACAGGGCTGACACATAGAGACAACCATTCACACTCACATTCACACCTACGGTCAATTTAGAGTCTCCAATTAACCTAACCTGCATGTCTTTGGACTATGGGGGAACCTGGGGGAAACCCACGCAGACACGGGGAGAACATGCAAACTCCACACAGAAAGGCCCCCATCGGCCATGATGTTTGAACCCGGAACCTTCTTGTTGTGAGGCGACAGTGCTAACCACTGCACCACCATGCTGCCCATATTTTTTCATATATCCATCCATCCATCCATCAATTATCTGTAGCCACTTATCCTGTTCTACAGGATCACAGGCAAGCTGGAGCCTATCCCAGCTGACTATGGGCGAAAGGCGGGGTACACCCTGGACAAGTCACCAGGTCATCACAGGGCTGACACATAGACACAGACAACCATTCACACTCACATTCACACCTACAGTCAATTTAGAGTCACCAGTTAACCTAACCTGCATGTCTTTGGACTGTGAGGGAAACCAGAGCACCCAGAAGAAACCCACGCAGACATGGGGAGAACATGCAAAATCCACACAGAAAGGCCTTCGCCAGCCGCTGGGCTCGAACCCAGGACCTTCTTACTGTGAGGCGACAGTGCTAACCACTACACCACCATGCCGCCCTAAAGCTGTGAATTATTATTTTTTAATTTATTTATTTTTATTATAATTTAAATATCTCATCTCATCTCATTATCTCTAGCCGCTTTATCCTGTTCTACAGGGTCGCAGGCAAGCTGGAGCCTATCCCAGCTGACTACGGGCGAAAGGCGGGGTACACCCTGGACAAGTCGCCAGGTCATCACAGGGCTGACACATAGACACAGACAACCATTCACACTCACACCTACGGTCAATTTAGAGTCACCAGTTAACCTAACCTGCATGTCTTTGGACTGTGAGGGAAACCAGAGCACCCGGAAGAAACCCACGCAGACACGGGGAGAACATGCAAAATCCACACAAAAAGGCCTTCGCCAGCCGCTGGGCTCAAACCCAGGACCTTCTTACTGTGAGGCGACAGTGCTAACCACTACACCACAGTGCCGCCCTAAAGCTGTGAATTATTATTTTTTAATTAATTTATTTTTATTATAATTTAAATATATATATTTTAAAAATATATCTTCTTTCGGCTGCTCCTGTGAAGCGTCGCCACAGCAGATCTTTTTTCTGCGTATTTGATTTGGCATAGGTTTTACACCGGATGCCCTTCCTGACACAACCCTCTCCAATCTATGCGGGCTTGGGACCAGCACCAAGTATGCACTGGCTTGTGATTTTATCTAATCTGCATGTTTTTGGACTGTGGGGGAAAGCAGAGCACCTGGAGGAAACCCACGCAGACACGGCGAGAACATGCAAACTCCACACAGAAAGCCCCCCATCAGCCATGATGTTCAAACCCGGACCCTTCTTGTTGTGAGGCGACAGTGCTAACCATATTTTTTCATATATCCATCCATCCATCCATTGGATGTTGAGCCAAATCATCAAATCATTACAGCTCTACTCTTCCATCCATCCATTAACTGTAGCCGCTTATCCTGTTCTACAAGGTCGCAGGCAAGCTGGAGCCTTTCCCAGCTGACTATGGGCGAGAGGCGGGGTACACTCTGGACAAGCCGTCAGGTTATCACAGGGCTGACGCATAGACACAAACAACCATTCACACTCACATTCACACCTACAGTCAATTTAGAGCCACCAATTAGCCTAACCTGCATGTCTTTGGACTGTGGGGGAAACCGGAGCACCCGGAGGAAACCCACACAGACAATTCAAACTACTAATTTAAGGTCAGTGTAAGTGACCCTGTAGTTAACAATATAACTGTATCAGATCAGCAATTAGAATGTTTTACTCCTCTTAGAGAAATTGAATTACTTACATTAATCTCCACATCAAAAGCCTCAACTTGTGTACTAGATCCCTTACCTACACGTCTGTTCAAACAGATAATACCCGAAGTAATTGAACCGCTTCTAAAAATAATAAATTCTTCTCTTAGGATTGGCTATGTACCCAAATCCTTTAAACTAGAAGTTATCAAACCCCTGAGTAAAAAACCTGACCTTGATCCCTGTCAGCTGTCCAATTATTGGCCAATATCAAACCTCCCCTTTATCTCCAAGATCCTATGCTCATAATTACATAGGAATAACATCCATGAAATGTATCAGTCAGGATTTAGACCTCATCATAGCACAGAGACAGCTCTGGTTAAAGTAGTAAACGACCTACTGTTGGCTTCTGATCAGGGCTGTTAGGGTTTTGCTGGGATTCGAACCTGGTTCGTTGGTGTGATAATCCAGCAAACCCCCACTAGGCCACCAGGGGGATGACTCAAATGCAGAGGCGTGAGGCGGAAGTAGAAAAAGAATCAAAAGGTTTATTTAAACTATATACACTATATACAGGCCAAAACAAAAGACAAAAAAAAAACCAAAGAGTATAATCCAAAAGAAAAGCAAAGTGCAAAAATTCAAAAGCTAAGAAGATAAAAAAACACAGTACAAAGGAAACTGGAGATAAACATAACAGCACAAAGACTCCGTGACAAGAGGACTGAACTCAGGGGTATAAATAGACAAACTAATTAAGGACACAGGTGAAGATAATTAGGCAATTAACACAAACACAAAACACAGGAACAGTGGCGGCCTCTAGAGGCCAAAATAAACACGACATGAAAAGGAAATAACAGCGGCCTCTAGAGGCCAAAACAGTCCTAGTCCTAACAGGACCCCCCCCTCTAGGAGCGTCTCCTGACGTTCCCAGGGCGATCCGGATGGGCCGAATGGAAGTCCCGACATAGTTCTTTATCAAGGACATCCCGAGCAGGAACCCAGCAGCGCTCCTCAGGACCATAGCCCTCCCAGTCCACCAGATATTGCAACCCGCCGCGGACCCGGCGGGAGTCAAGCAGGCGATTCACAGTGAACACAGTCTGCCCCTGAAAGATGCGGGGGGGTGGGGGGTTCCTAGGGGCAGGGGCATACGTAGACATCAGTACGGGCCGTAACAGGGAAACATGGAAAGTGGGGTTGATCCTCAGAGTCCGGGGCAACTGGAGCCGGTAGGAGACAGGGTTCACCCTGCGCACCACCTTGAAGGGGCCAATGTAGCGAGGAGCAAGCTTGCGGTTCTCCACCCGCAGTGGAAGGTCCTTAGTGGACAGCCAAACACGCTGCCCAGGGCGGAAAGCGTGTGCAGGTCTTCTATGGCGGTTGGCCTGAGTCTGGTTGGTTCTGGAGGTCTGTATGAGGGTCTTCCTGACCTTGCTCCAGGTCTTGCGACACCGTCTCACATATTGGTTGACCGAGGGCACCCCCGCGTCCTCCTCCTGGTCCGGGAACAGAGGTGGCTGGAACCCGAATTGGCACTGGAATGGCGACAGCTTGGTGGCCGATGACTGCAGGGTGTTGTGGGCGTACTCCGCCCATGGCAGCCAGGTGCTCCACGATGTCGGGTTATCCATAGCCAGGCCTCGCAGGGTGGTTTCCAGGTCCTGGTTGAGCCTCTCCGTCTGACCATTGGACTGTGGGTGAAACCCAGAGGAGAGGCTGGCAGTGGCTCCGATGACCTTGCAGAACCCGTGCCACACTCGGGAGGAGAACTGGGGCCCTCGGTCTGAGACGATGTCCTGTGGAAGACCAAAGACTCGGAAGACATGATTAAACAAAAGTTTCGCAGTTTCAAGAGCAGAGGGGAGTTTGCACAGTGGTATGAAGCGGCAGGCCTTGGAGAATCTGTCAACTAAGACCAAAATGACCGTGTTACCTTGTGACTCAGGGAGACCCGTGATAAAGTCGACTGCCACGTGGGACCAGGGACGCCGGGGAATGGTCAGAGGATGCAGGAGACCCTGGGGACGTTGTCGTGGGTTCTTGGTTCTGGTGCAAACCTCACAGGACAGGACAAATGACCTTACTTCCTTCTCCATGTTAGGCCACCAGAAGCGTCTTTTCAGGAAGTCCAGGGTCCTCCGAGCTCCCGGGTGGGCGGTGAGAGGGGAAGAGTGACCCCACTGGAGAACCTTGGCCCGGGCTTGATGTGGGACGTACAAGAGGCCTGGTGGCCCCGTCCCAGGACCGGGGTCCTGGCGTTGGGCTCGTCGGACAGCCTCCTCAATACCCCAGCGGACAGGGGCCACAATCCGGGACACAGGGATAATAGGCCCGACTTCATTCTCCCTGTTAGTGGCAGAGAACAGTCTGGACAGTGCGTCAGGTTTGGTGTTCTTGGAGCCGGGGCGGTATGAGAGGGTGAAGTCAAACCGACTGAAAAACAGGGCCCACCTAGCCTGTCGAGGGTTCAGTCTCTTGGCTTGCTGGAGGTACTCCAGGTTCTTGTGGTCAGTCCAAACCAGGAATGGATGTTGTGCTCCCTCCAGCCAGTGCCTCCACTCCTCAAGGGCCAGTTTGACCGCTAGCAGTTCTCGATCCCCCACATCGTACCGGGACTCAGCAGGACTCAGGCGGTGGGAGAAGTAAGCGCAGGGGTGCAGCTTTCCTTCCGAACGTTGAGAGAGCACCGCGCCGACACCACTGTCCGAGGCGTCCACCTCCACGATGAATGGTTGGGAGGTGTCCGGGAGAACCAGAATGGGTGCCGTGCAGAAGCGGTCCTTGAGGTCTTTGAACGCCTTTTCTGCCTGAGGAGACCAGCCATAAGATCCACCTGTCCCTTTGGTGAGGTCTGACATGGGTGCTGCCACAGAACTGAAGTTCCTGATGAACTTGCGGTAGAAGTTAGCGAATCCTAAGAACCGCTGAACCTCCTTAACGGACTTGGGAGTAGGCCAATCCCGGACGGCCAGGGTCTTGGCAGGGTCCATTTGGAGTTGGCCTGTCCGTACAATAAATCCCAGAAAGGAGACCTCGGGAACATGAAATTCGCATTTCTGGGCCTTGGCGAACAGATTGTTCTGTAGCAGCCTCTGGAGAACCTGGCGGACATGGTGGCGGTGCTCCTGCACGGTCTTGGAAAAGATAAGGATGTCGTCGAGGTAGACAAAAACGTATAGGTTAATCATGTCCCTTAAGACGTCGTTGATTAGGGCCTGAAAAACAGCTGGTGCGTTGGTGAGTCCGAAGGGCATCACCTGGTATTCGTAGTGCCCAGACGGGGTGTTAAAGGCAGTCTTCCACTCGTCTCCCTGTCGGATACGGATGAGGTGGTATGCGTTCCGTAGGTCCAACTTGGTGAAGACGGTGGCGCCTTGGAGCAGGTCGAAAGCTGTGGACATCAGCGGAAGGGGATATCGGTTGCGCACAGTGATCTTATTCAGGCCCCTGTAATCAATACATGGTCGGAGCCCCCCATCCTTCTTGCCGACAAAGAAGAAGCCGGCTCCAGCAGGTGAAGTGGAGGGTCGAATAAACCCAGAGACCAGGGCATCTTTGAGGTATTCCTCCATGGCCTTGCGTTCTGGCTGAGAGAGTGAAAACAGTCTGCCACGAGGAGGGGTAGTCCCAGGGAGCAAGTCGATGGCACAGTCGTAGGCCCGGTGCGGAGGAAGAACGGCGGCCCTGCTCTTGCTGAATACCTCCTTGAGATCCCAGTACTCTGTGGGAACTTGAGATAACTCGGTGAGATCAGGGGGCTCGGCAGGAGACACAGGAGAGCTAGAGAGCAGACAAGAGGCATGGCATGCAGGGCCCCATTCCACAACCTGGCTTGTTACCCAGTCTATGCGAGGGTTGTGGCGAGTAAGCCAAGGAAGGCCTAGAATAACTGGGAACTCAGGTGAAGGAATCAGGTGCAGGGATATTTCTTCCTTGTGACCTTGAGACTGGAGGAAAACTGGAGAAGTAACTTGGGTGACTCTTCCATCACCTAACGCTTGGCCATCGAGGGCAGACACAGACAGTGGGACTTCAAGAGGTGCAGTCGGAATATTGATGCTTTGGGCGAAGTGAATATCCATAAAGTTCCCAGCCGCCCCTGAGTCTATCAAAGCTTGACAAGAGTGGACAGACTCACCCCAGGAGATGGAGACCGGGATGTAGATTCCTTGGCCAGGGAGTCCGGGAGAGAGGGTAGGCCCCGTCACAACCCTCCCTCGGCTGGACGGGGCAGTCCTTTTCCCAAGAGTTCGGGACATGATGCTCGGAAGTGACCAGGCTTGCCACAGTAGATGCAGCACTTGTCCCTCCTTCTGCGCTCCCTCTCAGATGTGGAGAGGCGAGTACGACCCACTTGCATGGGTTCTGGACAGTCACTGAAGGAGGTAGACGGTCTCCAGGTAGAGGTAGGGAGGCTGGGGGGGCTCAAGGCTTGGTGGCGTTCTCTCATCCTGTTGTCCAGACGAATAGCATGTGAGATGAGGGTTTCGAGGTCACTTGGGCATCCAATAGAGGCCAGACCGTCCTTGATGGGGTCAGACAGACCATGGTGGAAGGCTGACACCAGGGCAGTCTCGTTCCATCCACTTACTGCTGCGAGTGTTCGGAACGAGATGGCGTAATCTGCGACGCTTCCTCCTTGCCGGATGGACATGAGCTTTCGGGCTGCGTCGGTACTGATGTCTGCCTGATCGAAGACCCGAAGCATCTCTTCAGAAAACAGCTGGAAATCAAAGCACTCAGGTCCCTGTCTTTGCCAGATAGCAGTAGCCCAGGCTCGCGCCTTACCAGCTAATAAGGTGATCACAAAGGCAATCTTGCGGCGATCCGTAGTGTAGGTGGTAGGCTGAAGCTCAAAGGTGAGTTGACACTGGGTAAGGAACTCTCGGCACTCACTGTGCTTGCCGTCATACCTCTGTGGTGCAGGAAGGCTGGGTTCGCGAGGTGAAGAAGACAGCATTGCAGGAGGCACTGGAGCAGGAGTGGGAGCTGGATCAGGAGCAGGAACTGGATCAGGAGCAGGAGATGCAGGCAGAGATGTCAGCTGTGCCAGGGTTTTCCCAATTTGCTGAAGCAGTTCCTCGTGGCGAGCGAGGGCCTCACGTTGGCTGGTGAGCGTACGTCCATGAGCGTCCATGGTCGCTCCGAAGCGTGTCAAAGCTGCCATAATTCCCTGAAGGTTGGCCGGGTAGACAGTTGAAGCAGCCTCTGCTGAGTCGGTCATGACGGAGTCTTTCTGTTAGGGTTTTGCTGGGATTCGAACCTGGTTCGTTGGTGTGATAATCCAGCAAACCCCCACTAGGCCACCAGGGGGATGACTCAAATGCAGAGGCGTGAGGCGGAAGTAGAAAAAGAATCAAAAGGTTTATTTAAACTATATACACTATATACAGGCCAAAACAAAAGACAAAAAAAAAAACCAAAGAGTATAATCCAAAAGAAAAGCAAAGTGCAAAAATTCAAAAGCTAAGAAGATAAAAAAACACAGTACAAAGGAAACTGGAGATAAACATAACAGCACAAAGACTCCGTGACAAGAGGACTGAACTCAGGGGTATAAATAGACAAACTAATTAAGGACACAGGTGAAGATAATTAGGCAATTAACACAAACACAAAACACAGGAACAGTGGCGGCCTCTAGAGGCCAAAATAAACACGACATGAAAAGGAAATAACAGCGGCCTCTAGAGGCCAAAACAGTCCTAGTCCTAACAAGGGCTGTGTCTCACTGCTTGTGTTGCTTGACCTTAGTGCAGCATTTGATACCATTGATCATTCCATTCTTCTGGATAGACTAGAAAATGTTGTGGGAGTTAAGGGAACGGCCCTCTCCTGGCTCAGGTCTTATTTAACTGATTGCTATCAGTATGTTGATGTAAATGGTGATTTTTCTAGACATACTTAAGTAAAGTTTGGTGTTCCACAAGGTTCTGTCTTGGGTCCACTGCTTTTTTCTTTATATATGTTACCTCTGGGCGATATTATTCGTAAACATTGTATTAGTTTCCACTGTTATGCTGATGACACACAGCTGTATGTTTCTGCAAAACCTGATGAGAGACACCAGCTTAATAGAATTGAGGAATGTGTAAAGGACATTAGACACTGGATGCTTATTAACTTCCTTCTGCTTAACTCTGACAAGACTGAAGTACTTGTACTAGGACCACATACAGCTAGAAGTAAGTTTTCTGATTACACAGTAACTCTGGATGGCCTTTCTGTTTCTTCACGTGCAGCACTAAAAGACCTCAGAGTGATTATTGACCCCAGTCTTTCATTCGAAACTCACATTGATAACATTACCCGGATAGCTTTCTTTCATCTCAGAAATATTGCTAAGATAAGAAATCTAATGTCACTACATGACACGGAAAAACTAGTTCATGCTTTTGTTACCTCCAGGTTGGATTACTGTAATGCCTTACTGTCTGGATGTTTCAATAAGTGCATAAACAAGTTCCAGTTAGTTCAAAATGCAGCAGCAAGAGTCCTTACTAGAACTAGAAAATATGACCACATCACCCCTGTCTTATCCACACTGCACTGGCTCCCAATCAAATTTCGTATTGATTATAAAATACTACTATTGACCTTTATAGCACTAAATGGTCTCGCACCACAGCACCTGAGTGAACTTCTGGTCCTCTATGACCCGCCACGCCTACTTGGATCAAAAGGTGTAGGGTATCTGCTGGTACCTCGTATAGTGAAGGCTACATCAGGGGGCAGAGCCTTTTCTTACAAAGCCCCACAGTTATGGAACAGCCTTCCAAGTGATGTTCGGGAATCAGACACAGTCTCAGTGTTTAAGTCTAGGCTGAAAACATATCTGTTTAGTCAAGCCGTGTGTTAATAGTGTTTATGAGGTAAAGGAGTAGATCTGGAGGGTCCTCAAAGTCAAACAGAGTGTTTTGGTAAACTGGGATGTATGGATGCTGTCAGTCCCCCACTCGCTTGCTCACTCGAGTTTGTTGACAGTGTAGTGGCTGCTGCTTTATGTCCCGGGGCTCCCTCATGCCTGTGTTACCTTCTGGCTCTCCCCTTTTAGTTATGCTGTCATAGTTAGTTGCCGGAGTCCCTGCTTGTACTCGGTGCAATATGTATACTGTTCCTACTTATTCAGATGACATTGGACATACCTAACAACCTGTGTATCCAGCGCTATCTGAATCATCTCATCTCATCTCATCTCATTATCTCTAGCCGCTTTATCCTTCTACAGGGTCGCAGGCAAGCTGGAGCCTATCCCAGCTGACTACGGGTGAAAGGCGGGGTACACCCTGGACAAGTCGCCAGGTCATCACAGGGCTGACACATAGACACAGACAACCATTCACACCTACGGTCAATTTAGAGTCACCAGTTAACCTAACCTGCATGTCTTTGGACTGTGGGGGAAACCGGAGCACCCGGAGGAAACCCACGCGGACACGGGGAGAACATGCAAACTCCGCACAGAAAGGCCCTCGCCGGCCCCGGGGCTCAAACCCAGGACCTTCTTGCTGTGAGGCGACAGCGCTAACCACTACACCACCGTGCTGCCCCCTATCTGAATCAGGTTTGTTCTAAATATGGTTTCCCTTTCGGGCACTCTCATCTTGTTAGAATTTGGTAAAGAAAAAAATAAAATATTATTTACCAGCTTAAGGTCGGTCCATATTGTGAAATACCGTGACCGAGGTCTTGAAAATACTGACCTCGCCTGGCTCAGAGGCCTTGGCCAGTATTTTCAAGACCTCGGTCACAGTATTTCACGATATGGACCTCCCAGCTGGTAAATAATATATGTTAATTTATAATCTTGTTTATAGTGATTTTAGTTTTTAGTATAGACCAGCTGAAACTGTGAAGGCTGTCTTACTGTTTTGAAAAAGATTTCATATGCATTTTACAGATTTATTCTGATATTTATCTGTACATAGGATTATAAACCAGCCAACGATGACGTTTCATATGCATTTTAAGGAATGTGTATTCCAAGAGTTAAATATAATGACTTTGAAGCTTTTTGTGTCAAAACAAGAAAATAGTTCCTTTCCAGAAGCCATCAAACTCTGATTGGGCCAGAACTTTTTCAATCTCCAGTATGAAAATCACTGATCACCAAAGCACCAGATAGACTTTCTATGACATCCTCTACCATACAATACAATTATCTACGGTATATACACTGTACACAGACTGAGCACTACATGTTAAAATAATTTTGTACATCCATTTATTATACTTCTTGATTTCCCCATTTTGGCACATTAGGAGTTAATTCTGCTACACGGACACCAAATTACTGTTGGTATCATGGTCACATAACACATAATTGCTCTCCCAGGATTTAAACACTGTCTGGTTACATAAAGACCACCAAACAGACAAAAGGATGTACACACAGTGTTTTAGTTATCATTTATTTGCTTATAAAACCAAAATGGCACAGAGCTGGTTTAGTGACGTTCTTACAGGCAGCGTGTAGGAAGAGATTAAAAAAAAAAAGTGTACAATAGCTAAACATCACTCATTTTATCATACAGAAGGATCAAAATAACTACATTCTCAAATATCTGAGCCATTTTTAAGTGCCGTTAGAAAGTACAAAAAAAGAAGAACGATATTTATTCATAAAGACAACACTACCTGAAAGAGGTCGAGCGATTCTAGGGGTCTCGAAAGATTTGCCTGGATTACAGCGTAGCGATCCCACAGCTCAAATTCACACAGCACATTTTTAATGTCACAACATGGTACAAGTTCAAGTCAAAAAAGGCACCACACAATACAACTCACTCACGAGGAGACTTTTGCCACACACAAATGTCACCAACAAAGTTTAAGGCGAATGTCATGTGCAAAAAATTTGAGAAACAGACACTCTACTCTCTATTTAACCTCTCCTATTAAAATGTGCTTTTTTTCACCTCTAGGCTTCGGATTTGTGTTTTTATTAACATCCAAGATGTGCTGAATTTAAACAGGATGCTTGCATTAATCAGAAGGTGTGCGGGCCGAGGCATAGGGTGAAACAAGGCCCCTTTCTTTACAGACTCAGTTCCTGTAGCTTTTCCGTCCCTCTCCCTCTTTAAGAAACGTCCATATTAGTGTGTTGACTATGTCGGGCTGGTCCTGTTGGAGCCAGTGACTTGCGCCAGAGATGATGTTCAGGCGGAAGTGGTTACGGATGTAGAGGCGACAGGCCTCGGCCATGTCCTGCTCGAGAAAGGCGTCCCTCTCACCCCACAGGAGCAGCACTGGCGAGCGCACTTCACTCTGATTGAGAGGGAGGAAACTGCAAAAGCAGGCAGACATGGTAACAAATGCTGAATAAAAACACACAAAACAAACTGCATTGTCAGACACACTGAGTAATGTACACATGGTAACCCAAATTCTCCTGTGTACATATACACGTGCATGTTTAAAGTGCATATTCTGGACCAATTTCGTGCTTTATTTATATGAAAGTATGTCCCTTTACACACTCATCCAGAAGGGTAATTTTGTACAAGGCCATCTGTCTACAGCAGGAAAAAATAAAATAAAACGCGTCTGGAAAAATCCCAAGGGAGTCTGGAGCCAGATTCGTGACGTTACCTGCGGAAGCGCCAGCAGGCTGCGCGAGCTTTGCACGGTTTCAGTGCACAGCCTGTGTACACCAAGCGCTCCCATTTCTCTCTCATTGTCCGGTCTTTTGGAAAACGATGAGTACTAATCCCATCAAGATTGGTGTTGCGACACCCTCCTATGATACATCTGTTAACCATTTTAATAATTACGCGATAATATTGAAGAAATTTGCAGAAAACCACCAGGTCGTTTTCTCATAAACAAACCAGCGCTGACATAGGATTCGGAAGGAGGCGTCCCGCACGTGAGGTCACGAAAATCAACGTTTGCCGGGAAATCCAAATGCCAAGTTTTTTCAGAGGCGGACCAATTTGCCTCAAATGGCTTGATTTCAACTGAATTTTTCTGGTATTGCGCAAGGTAAAAAAATTGCACAAAATGCAAAGTGTGACAGATATTTGACCAAAGTTTAATATAAAATAGGAGAATTACATTGATCTTGCTCCTGAATTTACCGGTGATCTGCACTTTAAAGTGACACAGGTCGATGTGCTGCTTCAGGAATCATTTAATCCAGTGTTTCTCAACCACTGAGCCACAGCTTCTTCGCCTCATTAAGCTACAGTCACGGCAGCTCGTGATGCTTTGCGGTGGGTTATCGATGAAAATGAGGCATTCTGGTGGCGATATACATGTGAGCTAAAATTTGTGGTCACACAGTAGGTGAACAGTTGACTGTCACGCCTTTGCGCATTTGAGCCAGGTGCAGCTCGAGCAACCGCATGTGCTGTGTGCGTGCGCTTGGGACCCAGTCGTTATGGGAAACACCTGACACTGATTTGAGCACAATCAGCACGCACAGATACGGAAGCTGTTTTCACAGAGGCTTTGCGAAGCATTATCACCATCACAGTCATGTTTGTTTCTAGCCATGTTTATAACACTGTTTAAATATCCTGCTTTCTGTTTTGCTTTTGTAAATATCACGCCTGCTAATAAACACTCTTCCTGCACTTAGATCCGTCTACCGCCGTCTATCTTGTAGTGTCCTGATTCCCAGATCTTTAACCCAGACACACATAAAAAGTTGCCCTCCTCCATGCTCTTCTAGGTTTTCATCTGTTTGTCTGTGTAGAACGATGTCTGCAGCACCAGGTAGTCTGAGATGTCGGGGAACTCGACGGATGGATAACTTTCCAACTTGTAGGAAAAATTCTTTTGTTAGCGTGTAAGGATCTATCCCATGGAGTGGTTTCTACATTTTTAATAACTTGCTTGTTTGCTGAACACAAACATGGCAATAAGTTCTTGTGTTAATGGACCGGACTCCACTTTTGGATCATTAATCCCTTTTGACTGAGAATGACCCGCATGCATGGTTTTATGTCGGCTTCTGGCACATCCATACAGTTTTAAATGCAATACCTACAATTAAAAACAGTTTGCTTTTATTGCAATTATTTAATTCCTGGGCTCTCAACAGGGAGTGATGTTGCATTCCATTAATACACTTTACAGTAGATTATTAGATTCTAATAGATGAGCCAAAATAATTGGGGGTCTTTTTTAATGGGCCCCGACTTGTTACAAGTATGAATAGGTGGGCCTCAAAGCAGAAAAGGTTGAGAACCCCTGATTTAATCCATTCCCCTTTTTGAATTGTTTGAGCTGATACCCATCCCCATAGCTGGTACGTATCATCTTGTTTTGATTCATTTTATTTCCTAATGCGGGCGGCACGGTGGTGTAGTGGTTAGCGTTGTCGCCTCACAGCAAGAAGGTCCGGGTTCGAGCCCCGTGGCCGGCAAGGGTCTCTCTGTGTGGAGTTTGCATGTTCTCCCCGTGTCCGCGTGGGTTTCCTCCAGGTGCTCCGGTTTCCCCCACAGTCCAAAGACATGCAGGTTAGGTTAACTGGTGACTCTAAATTGACCGTAGGTGTGAATGTGAATGGTTGTCTGTGTCTATGTGTCAGCCCTGTGATGACCTGGCGACTTGTCCAGGGTGTACCCCGCCTTTCGCCCGTAGTCAGCTGGGATAGGCTCCAGCTCGCCTGCGACCCTGTAGAACAGGATAAAGCGGCTAGAGATAATGAGATGAGATTTTATGAAAATACAAATCGAGAAGTGAAATTTCCAAATCTAAACGCACCTGGGAGCCTGAAGGCTCTCAATCGCTCGCTTTTGTGTGCGAGGCCGTCAGTGCCGCCATGTTTGCTGCGACCTCGCTCATTATAATACAGGGACCCAAAAAATTTTATATCATTTCACAATCTATTAACTTTGCCAATTCTTGTTCAATTGACCTCAAATTTTAACCGCATGTGTGGAAACAGGTCAAAATGTTGTTTAATGTTTTTTGTTTTTATCTTTTTAGGTATAGAAATGCCATTCACTGGAAAAAAAGGTGTTGTGTGTTAGAGTACACTCGAACACAGTCGAACAAGACTGCAGCGTGCATTTATGAGAGAATTCTCTAAAAATGCACCGACTGCAATGCAGATTTGGACACGGCACAAAAAGTTCAAAGAGGAAGGCTGTGTGTGCAGGGCAAAAGGATCTGGACGACCACCAGCATCGTTAGAGACGGTAGAATATTGAAAATTTGTGAAATCGTTCATGGAATCATGGAATCCACATACCTTTGAATTTCTCATTCAAATTTTGAGGAATACATTTTATATTGCTCAACATTAAGCCTGTTCAGTTTCATTTGCCTCGACTATGTAGTTTCTGGGATATTTACATCTCAAATGTCAAATTTTTTGAAACACCCTGTAATATAATGAGGATAAACATCAGCCGTTTCCGTACCCAAGTGTATACATTAGCGTGTGGTGTTTTTCCAGCTCATTCTCCTTCACAGGCATGAGGCAGCAGGCAATACAGCATGTGATTCAAGTACCTAGGGGTTATTCTAGCTCCACAGGGTACTATTCATCTGTTACATTGACCTCGGTCACTTTAACCAGTCTCCCATCCCACAAACACACAATATCCATCTCCAAATCCTCAAAGTGCATCTAAACTGCACTCCATGAGCTGATTAGCTTTTAGCCAGCTAACATGAGCATTGGTAACCATCAAGCTAAATAACCAAAGAAGCATATTTATGTACACAGGGCCCTCAGCTCGACTGTATATTCCCTCAAAAGGTTTCTTTGGCAGAAACTGCTTCCAAACATCATGGCTGGGGTTAAAGGTGTGAATGGGACACTTTTCTGAATCCCATTACCACTTGCTCCTCGAGGAATTGTGACCAGTCCTGCCCACATCTGGAAATTTCTTCTTTCTACTGACAGTGTGGGTGTTGAAGGCTTTTGCATAATTATCATATACTCGGTAGTGCACATGCATTTTCTTAGCACTGATGTAAATATCACTGAACTCTTTGCAATTCTGTCAACTTCCTCACACACACACACCTCTGCCGATGGAGGACTCAGTCATGCATGCACCTCTCACATGCTCACAACACATCCTCAGTGTGTGATGCAGAACTCTCTCATGGAAATCTGCACAGTCAAGAAAATACAACGTATAGCCTGCATATAATACATGCGTATTCCTTTGCTGTTTGTCATAGCACCTGCTAATGGACATCTCATCTCATTATCTCTAGCCGCTTTATCCTGTTCTACAGGGTCGCAGGCAAGCTGGAGCCTATCCCAGCTGACTACGGGCGAAAGGCGGGGTACACCCTGGACAAGTCACCAGGTCATCGCAGGGCTGACACAGACAACCATTCACACTCACATTCACACCTACGGTCAATTTAGAGTCACCAGTTAACCTAACCTGCATGTCTTTGGACTGTGGGGGAAACCCAGAGAAAACCCACGCGGACACGGGGAGAACATGCAAACTCTGCACAGAAAGGCCCTCGCCAGCCACGGGGCTCGAACCCAGACCTTCTTGCTGTGAGGCGATAGCGCTAACCACTACACCACCGTGCCGCCCGCCAATGGACATAAAATATGATAATCAGATAGTGTGATCTTGGTGAGGTTGACATTAAAAGGGGTATTAAAATTAAGTGTACGCTGACTGATCCTCGAGTTTGAACTGCGTGTCCTATTTTTAACGTAATGCTGAGAAACGGAATCAGAAGTAGAATTCATTCATCACAAGAGGGCAGCACTAGCTCAACTTTAGTGGTCACACTAGCATGCCACAAGCAGTGGAAAAGCTGAAGCGAGATGATTTGAGAGCCAGCATTACATCTGTTTTTAAGCAGCACCAAAGAAGAATAATCCCCTGCTGTTGCTATTGTATTGTTTACTAAGAAGCTTTTATTCCTACTGAGTAATAAATGTCAGCTATGTGCTCAGATTCTTTTATTTATTGTTTAAAGAATTTTTTTTTTTAAATTGCGAGCACGTGTGTGTGTGTGTGTGTCACACCTGAAAACATTTCTGTAGTAGTTGAGGGCAGCTGTAAGCGCTCCAGGCTGGGACAGGGCATACAGGTATGCCTCAAGGTCTTCGGTTGTCAGCCAACGGCCCTTAAGCCCGATTCCAGTGCTGCGGCTCGTGAACAAACTCTTCAGTGCCTACACATACACACCATGAAGATAAAGAAGCCTGAGCATATGAAAATATCTGCCTACCTACCACAACCACCTTACCGACTCACAAACCTACACATCGTACCCTGCCTGATTACCCCTACCATATACAGTGCCTACCATACCCAACAGAGTACCTACCTACTCGACCTTGCCTACCTAACTACCCTACACTCACCTTACCCTACCCACTTTCCCCACTCGATCCTGTTTATCCATCCATTTCACATATCTTCCTTCAATTATCTTGCACTTCTTTCTGGTCAGCTCTTTGAAACTTAAACTTTTGCAATTCTGTCATAACCTCAGCTTTTTTTTTTTTAAGATATTTTTTGGGCTTTTTGCACCTTTATTGGATAGGACAGTGTAGAGACAGGAAATGAGCGGGAGAGAGAGAGAGAGAGACGGGGAGGGATCGGGAAATGACCTCGGGCTGGAATCGAACCCGGGTCGCCCAGATTTATGGTATGGCGCCTTATCCACCTGAGCCACAACGCCCCCATAACCTCAGCTTTTTTAACATTCCTGTATCGGATTTGGATTCGGTTTCACTGATAAGCAGAGTGGATTGAAAAAAAAAAAATCAATCCCCACCCACAACAACCACCACAACACCACACACACATTATTATAAATGTCACAAAACACCTACATTACAGTTTCATGATGTGTCTGGTGTGTTTGGAAATATATAAAAGGCAAAGCAAGCGGACCACAAGAAACGAGCTGGTACATTAAGAATGCTGGTAAGTTTTGAAAGAGGTTCCAGCCCCATATCATACAGATGAAAGAGATAAAGAGGAAGAAACAGATTCAAACACTTAGTCTTTAGTACTGTGCTTCACTTTTAGCTATACAAACTTTAAATTGTTTAACTTCACATTATATTTTAATACTCCCATATTGTTATAACGCAGGTGTTGACAGTAATGTTCGAATACTAGTCATGCCATTACAGCACACTAATATAGTAGATAAGGCTGTTCACGACCTCTTCTTCCCAATCATGGCTGCTTTCACTTGAGTATTTCTATCTCTGTATCAGTTCAGGCACCTGGAGCGACCGGGCTGTTGGCTAATAAACCGGTGTCATTTGCAACATATACAAAATGCATCTGCATGTCGGAGAGTCTGAGAGTGAGTAAACCAGCATATTTGATTTGTCAAGTGGATATTATGTTATATTACGCATGTAGGCTGTGGACTAGCAGGAATAAATGTGTATTGACCTAATACTATTTCACCTAATCTATATTTAATTCAATAGTAAAGCGTTACCCATGCAACATCCACCCACACAAACAAACAGAAGGTGAAGCAGGTCCACCTTAAAGTCGTTGATGGAAAGCATAAGCTCCGGGAAGCGTGGGAGCTGGAAGAAAAAGAAGTAGCTGGACTTGAGCATCTGACTGGGGTGGCGTAGAGCGTAATCTGGGAAGCAGACAAAAGGAAAGGAGAAGTAAGAGAAGGGTGTTCGAGCACAGGATTCAGCATTAAGCAGAAGATACAGGGTACAGATAAAACCAGAGGGGAAAAAAAGAGGGGGAAAGAGATCTCGGAAGAAGCAGGCTGTAATTCTGGACAATAATTATTCTCTGAGAAATCAGTGCTATCCATCCTATCTGGAAAGCAGCATACGGCAAGATCATTTCCTCAGGATCCTTATTATGGGCAAAGTTAAAAGACAGCATCATTTCACCTCTTGAATCTGTTCATTGGATAAGAGTTGCTGCAAAAAAAAAAAAAGTCAGGGTAAGCAGAATCATCCGACTGCATTTGTTAAAAAGGATACATGCTGCCCAAATGGGAACATTTTTCCATTTCAAAATGTGAAAACGCTGCCAAACGGGGCAGATTTCTAAATGGAGTGCGAAATTTGCAACACACAGATCACACAAACTCCAGCATCTTCACCTGAAGTTCTCAGTAATTACCTCCTTAATGTCCTCCTCTAGGCAAAATGACAGGAACCAGATGGAGGAAGCCACACTGAGACAGCATCATACTCAGGATCTCGCAATAATCCCTCTGTTTCAATGTGCTAATCATGCTAATGTGTTCAATAATGAGTATGGAGCCTTTGGGCTTAGTGTGACTTGATGGGAACTTTTCGGCAGAACAACAAAATAGTAAGTTAGACAGCTTACCAGCAAACACACATGGATGAGGGCTGTTCAGCACGACCAACTTCACCACCATCTCAGGATAATGAATAGCAAAGAGCCAAGCAATAATGCCACCCCAGTCATGGCCCACCAGGAAACATCTGTTGTATCCTGAGGGAGATTCACACAGGAGACTGATGAGTGCTTGCGTTTGCACTTGCCTAAACATGACTTGCATGGCCTAAACTGAAAGTTTCTTCACATGGCCGTAAGCAGTGTTGAAGTTACTGAAGCAAAATGGGGCAATCGTCTTTCTACACATCACACGCATGTTTTGGTCTGTTTTCCTAGCCAAAAAGTGATGGAACAGGAAGTGATGTTGCACTGGAGTAGTGAGGGCACTGTTCCTTTAGAGTGTCCGTTTCATGATGAAGGACTCCTTCACATTCATCTATTACAAGTGCTGCCACGCTAAAGCCACCAGTATACAGGCTAACCTCTCCCGTAATTTATTTTCCCTCTGCAGTACAAGGTGCTGAGGTATCCAGGTAACATCCACCAGATTTCAGAACCTTCAATGACAAACTCCTTGTCTGCCACCTTCCTCCTTCAAGAACATCATTACGCACAACCCCCCATTACCAGTATTACCTCCTGTAGGATCAACACAATAGACACTTTACTGCTCTCACTCAGGGAATGTTAAACTTGGAGAATTTAATTAATGTTGTATATTTACACCAATATATTACATCCTTATCTAGAACGACTTACAGAAGTTCTTTGACGTCTAAACCAATAAATACATAATCTGTGGTTGGTAGAAGAGAGCAACTGGACTTGCTTGAAAAGTCTTGAAGACGTTTCGCCTCTCGTCCGAAAGGCATCCTCAGTTCTGTCTGTCTAATAGGGAGTATCAAGTATTTATCCTCTCATGGATCATCATAGAATCCGAATCAGAATGCTGATGGCTGCATTGTAGGTGGCTGATAGATGTCATAGACACCCACCTCTGTTCAGTGATGGTCGTTCCAGGTTGACCAAAATGAACGATCCTCTCTGGCCAAGATGTCCGCCAGTTTTCCGGAAGTCCTCTCATACTCCCGCACCAGTCGAAGGGAACTCATCCCAAAGTGCGTAGAAACATCTGTGAAGATACTCAGTCATCCAGGTACAAAGTAATCTGTGGTTGGTAGAAGAGAGCAACTAGACTTGCTTGGATAAATACTTGATACTCCCTATTAGACAGACAGAACTGAGGATGCCTTTCAGACAAGAGGCGAAACGTCTTCAAGACTTTTCAAGCAAGTCCAGTTGCTCTCTTCTACCAACCACAGATTACTTTGTACCTGGATGACTGAGTATCTTCACAGATATGTTTCTACGCACTTTGGGATGAGTTCCCTTCGACTGGTGCGGGAGTATGAGAGGACTTCCGGAAAACTGGCGGACATCTTGGCCAGAGAGGATCGTTCATTTTGGTCAACCTGGAACGACCATTACTGAACAGAGGTGGGTGTCTATGACATCTATCAGCCACCTACAATGCAGCCATCAGCATTCTGATTCGGATTCTATGATGATCCATGAGAGGATAAATACTTGATACTCCCTATTAGACAGACAGAACTGAGGATGCCTTTCGGACGAGAGGCGAAACGTCTTCAAGACTTTTCAAGCAAGTCCAGTTGCTCCCTTCTACCAACCACAGATTACTTTGTACCTGGATGACTGAGTATCTTCACAGACAATAAATACATACTGATTCGGACTCACTAGGTCACAGACATGTACCCCTTTTCAACCAATAGGAAACTGGTTCTTGAACCGGTTTCGTTCAAGCTTCTTTGAACCTTGGTGCCAGCTAGTGAACCAGCTCACATTTTCACCTGTTTTGAGTGGAACCGTTGTAATCAAGGATGTGTCATGAATGGAGGGCGTTACACAATACACAACGGAAGTGAAGACCAGTAGCAAGATGGCAGAGCTCGTTGATTACCTGCAAGCTTTTGTTCTGTTATTGCAGATATTGGTTTTCTTTCCATTTTTTCTGAAGCTGGATCCTTTTCCATTGTTGCGCTCTGCTTCCTCTCCAAACCACAACACACCCACTGAGGTCACAGTTCATGCTGGAAAAACCAGCAATATTTTTTCTTCACCTGAGTACCAACTTTCTAGGCACTGAATCTATTTATTACCTCACCCGCTACGGAGTAAGCAGGGCAAGGTATTGTTTTCGGTGGGGTTTCTTTGTAAATGATATTACGGGAAAACAGCTGGATCAATCTTCATGAATCTTTCATGATAGATGAGCACTGATCTCAAATAGAACCTCCAACATTTTGAGGGTCATCCAGTCAAGGTCAGCAAGATCATCAAAATTGTTTTTGTTGCGTCTACTGCCTCATATAGAGGCACTAGCCATTATGCCATCGTGCTGTAAGAATGTACTGCAAGTGTAACAATCGCGCACTGCGCATGCGTAAACACGTGTTCCGATTAAAATTGCCAGTGAGCATACACAATTCGGTTCACCATTCGAAATAAATGGACTAAAGAAATCGCTTTCAGACATGTTTAAGCGTATTACAGAGGGAAAGTGTGTTCCACTGAGCTCTAGCACCGGGCCTTTTCCGGGAAATGAGAGTTTGAGTCATGGTGACAGCGTGTGCATGTCAAAGAACAGTAAAGAACTTAAGAGTTTACCACTGTCTTAGTAATAAATCCTTATAAATATAAGGATAAATCCTTATAAGGATTTATAAATAAATATGCCATGTATGATTTACTCTTGAAAGTGGCCCATTTTGCATTTTCCTCATACAAATTTATGAAAATCTAGTATATATGAAGTGAACATTGTGCATGGTTTTTACAGATAATGTGTATGATGAATTACACCGTCTTTGTATGCTTCATGTAATGTTTGTAGTTTTAAATTATATTTTACAGTTTAAAATGTATATGCCTTTTATATGTAAATCCACATATGTTTATACATTTTAAACTGTAAAATATAATTTAAAACTACAAACATTACATGAAGCATACAAAGACGGTGTAATTCATCATACACATTATCTGTAAAAACCATGCACAATGTTCACTTCATACATACTAGATTTTCATAAATTTGTATGAGGAAAATGCAAAATGGGCCACTTTCAGGAGTAAATCATACATGGCATATATATTTATTTATAAACCCTTATAAGGATTTAGCCTTATATTTATAAGGATTTACTACGAAGACAGTGGTAAATTCTTATAAGTTCTTTACTGTTCTTTTTCATATGGGCGGTTCGGAGGTTTCAGTTTAAAAAATTGTAAGAGGTAAGAGTAGAATAATATAAAAAGTAGACACTGCCTCAATGTGTGTGATTTTATATATATTATATATACACACACACACACATACACACAATATTTACTGTACAGACATGGTACCAGAAAATAATTTTATTTACAAGCAGTCGCCACATGTACCCACAGGGTACCTATTTTTTTTGCAATATCTTCCTTCATATTCATCATAAGTGCTACCGGGTGAGGTTTGTTTTGCCTGGCAACACTTGTTTTTGGTTGAAAATGGCTGTGAATGGTTCAAAATTTGATGTGAGAACCATAACAGAACCTGTTCCCTGCTGGTTGAAAAGGGATACAAGAGTACCATCTGATTATATATTTAAAAAAAAAAAAAAGTTGGCAGGAATATAGTATGAAAACAGATTTTTTTTTGTTTTGTTTTATAAAGGGCTAATTTAAGTACTCCATGAAGAGGTAGGTCTTTAGTCATCACTTGACGATTGCCAGTGACTCAGCTGTTTGGACATCTCAGGGAAGTTCATTCCACCACCTCGGTGCCAGAACAGAAGGCCTTGATACACACCTTCCTCATATGCTGAGAGATGGTGGCCCAGTTGAACAGCGCTAGAGGATCAGAACTGCAATGCTTATAGCTGCTGCAACTGTTGTGTTGTACTTTTTGTATACAGCCGACTTGCTCAGCATGTATTTATTGCCTTGCATCTTGTCTGTTGGAACTACTGCACAACTTGCCAAATATTGATGGGTACAATCAACACTGGGGTACAATGTTCTCACGGTTCTATAATATATAGCAAGGATTTCATATTCTATAATACAGTGGTGCTTGAAAGTTTGTGAACCCTTTGGAATTTTCTATATTTCTGCATAAATGACCTAAAACATCAGATTTTCACACAAGTCCTAAAAGTAGATAAAGAGAACCCAGTTAAACAAATGAGACAAAAATTATACTTGGTCATTTATTTATTGAGGAAAATGATCCAATATTACATATCTGTGAGTGGCAAAAGTATGTGAACCTTTGCTTTCAGTATTTGGTGTGACCCCCATGTGCAGCAATAACTGCAACTAAACGTTTCCGGTAACTGTTGATCAGTCCTGCACACCAGCTTGGAGGAATTTTAGCCCATTCCTCCGTACAGAACAGCTTCAACTCCGGGATGTTGGTGGGTTTCTTCACATGAACTGCTCGCTTCAGGTCCTTCCACAACATTTCAATTGGATTAAGGTCAGGACTTTGACTTGGCCATTCCAAAACATTAACTTTATTCTTCTTTAACCATTCTTTGGTAGAACGACTTGTGCTTAGGATCATTGTCTTGCTGTGTGACCCACCTTCTCTTGAGATTCAGTTCATGGACAGATGTCCTGACAGTTTCCTTTAGAATTTGCTGGTATAATTCAAAATTCATTGTTCCATCAATGATGGCAAGCCGTCCTGGCTCAGATGCAGCAAAACAGGCCCAAACCATGATACTACCACCACCATGTTTCACAGATGGTATAAGGTTCTTATGCTGGAATGCAGTGTATTCCTTTCTCCAAACATAACACATCATTTAAAGCAAAAAGTTCTATTTTGGTCTCATCCGTCCACAAAACATTTTTCCAATAGCCTTCTGGCTTGTCCACATTTTCTTTAGCAAACTGCAGATGAGCAGCAATGTTCTTTTTGGAGAGCAGTGGCTTTCTCCTTGCAACCCTGCCATGCACACCATTGTTGTTCAGTGTTCTCCTGATGGTGGACTCATGAACATTAACATTAGCCAATGTGAGAGAGGCCTTCAGTTGCTTAGAAGTTACCCTGGGGTCCTTTGTGACCTCACCGACTATTACACACCTTGCTCTTGGAGTGATCTTTGTTGGTCGATCACTTCTGGGGAGGGTAACAATGGTCTTGAATTTCCTCTAATTGTACACAATCCGTCTGACTGTGGATTGGTGGAGTCCAAACTCTTTAGAGATGGTTTTGTAACCTTTTCCAGCCTGATGAGCATCAACAGCGCTTTTTCTGAGGTCCTCAGAAATCTCCTTTGTTCGTGCCATGAATCACTTCCACAAACATGTGTTGTGAAGCTCAGACTTTGATAGATCCCTGTTCTTTAAATAAAACAGGGTGCCCACTCACACCTGATTGTCATCCCATTGATTGAAAACACCTGACTAATTTCACCTTCAAATTAACTGCTAATCCTAGAGGTTCACATACTTTTGCCACTCACAGATATGTAATATTGGATCATTTTCCTCAATAAATAAATGACCAAGTATAATATTTTTGTCTCATTTGTTTAACTGGGTTCTCTTTATCTGCTTTTAGGACTTGTGTGAAAATCTGATGATGTTTTAGGTCATATTTATGCAGAAATATAGAAAATTCTAAAGGGTTCACAAACTTTCAAGCACCACTGTATGCACCAAGGCCTTGCACAGCACTCTCATTCTATTTATTTGTACACTCACTGTCCATTTTATTAGAGACACCTATACATTCATCTAAAATCAGCCAATCATGTGGCAACAGTGCAATGCAAGTTATTTAAAAGAGGGCGAGAAAAAAAAAAAAAAAAAAAAAAAAAACACCACTCACTCACAGCTTGAAGGTACAGGCCAAGATGTTTGCATAAGAGTCACATGAAACATCAAAATGAAGAAAATGATCTGTGACTTTGACCTTGGTAGGGTTGTTGGTGCTAGATGGGCTGGTTTGAATATTTCAGAAACTACTGATCTCCAAGAACACTTCGAGTTTACACAGAACGGTCAAAAAAAAAAAAAAACCCCGAGTGAGTGATATTTTCCTCTGATCTATTATAAATAACAGGCCGTTTCCACTCACAGAACCGCTAAACGCTCAATTTTTTCCCCTCCTTCCCCACTGCTACCCTGTGACTGACTGATGGTGGTGCAGTGGTTAACACCATCACCTCACAGCAAACATGTGCCAGGTTCAAACCTACTAGCTGCGTTTTTCTGTGTAGAGTTTACATGTTCTCCAGGTGTCAGCATATGTTTCCTCCTTCAGTCCAAAGAGACCTAGATTAAGGCAACTGGCTACTCAATTACTTGCGAGGGTATGAATGTTGTTCATCTCTGGGCAAGAGGCAGGCTTCGCCTATCTCAGGACTAACACAAGATCACCTGGGATTAGCTCCAACTTCCCCCACGACCCGAACAGATAAGTGGTATAGATAACTGCATGAATGTTTAGGTGTACAGGTGTTCTTCATAAAGTAAATGCCTAGAATGACAAGCTCTTTGCACTACTCCACATTGGCTACTTGGTTAACAGTTATCACTAATCACTCCACCCTACCACACAGTAATCTCCCATTTCTCCTGATAGGAGGTAGGTGTGTGTAAATAAACTACTACTAACCTCAACTACGGAAGCCGAGAGAGGCCCTTCATATAATCCTTTTTTTATTCACCTTGTTATCCCGAGATAACGACATAATTAATTCAGGATCTCGAGAAAACACCACAACTAATTCGAGATCTCGAGAAAACAGCTGAGAAATGGTTCATTCAGGTACGCCAAGAGACTTGTGATATGCTGACCTTGGGGCCATTTCTCATTCTGTATAGATGCAACGTTGGTCATTAGAATGTCTGGAATAATTGATCACCTAATAAGGCAATATTTTGATCAGGGGTCGACACAGGGAGAGATTGCATCAAGTTTAATAAGGGATAACTTCAAAATTAGTCCGCGGCACCTCCGCAGAAGACTGGCCCGGCTTCGTCTCTACTGACGGAGATAGTGATCCAGCTGAGATCATGAAATAATTGTTTTGTTTTCTCGAGATCTCGAATTAGTTGTGTTGTTTTCTCGAGATCCTGAATTAATTATGTCGTTATCTCGGGATAACAAGGTGAATTTAAAAAAAAAAAAAAAAAAAAAAAAAAAAGATATGAACGGCCTCTCGCGGCTTGTGTACTCAACCTATTTCAGACCAAAAAAAAAAAACCCAGTTTCATCTCACACTGTCCAGAATATCTATTGCAGTGTGAATAAGATTTCACATTCATTTAAAAAAAAAAAAAAACCCTCACTAGTCAGTGTTTGTGTTTAAGCTGTGAGCTGAAGTAACACCACATGCTGCATTTCTGGATCCTGTTTTTGTCTCGGTGTACACACCTGATTCAGCTTGTCAGCTAATGATCAAGCTCTTCATTAGCTGAATTAATTGTGTTTGAGCACAAAAATGAGTAAACAATGCAGAGCAGACTGACTGACACTAGAAAACACTGCTCTAGGGGAACATCATTAGCGCGTCACCTGAATACTTGTTGGAAAGCGATACATAAATGTCCTTACTGGCAATTCTGTGCACTGCAGCGGGTATACCAAAGGCTTCGACATCATCTGCAGTGAACTATGGTCAGTAGGAAGGCGTTAAAGTGCGTATCACGGGTAAATTCAGGAGCAAGATCAATGTAATTCTCCTATTTTATATTAAACTTTGGTCAAATATCTGTCACATTTTGCGCAATTTTTTTTTTTTTTTTACCTTGCACAATACCAGAAAAATTCAGTTGAAATCAAGCCATTTGAGGCGAATTGGTCCGCCTCTAAAAACTTGGCACTTGGATTTCCCGGCAAACACTGATTTTCGTGACGGCACGTGCGGGACGCCTCCTTCTGAATCCTACGTCAGCGCTGGTTTGTTTATGAGAAAACGACCTGGTGGTTTTCTGCAAATTTCTTCAACATTATCACGTAATTATTAAATTGGTTAACAGATGTATCGTAGGAGGGTGTAGCAACACCAATCTTGATGGGATTAGTACTCATCGTTTTCCAAAAGACCGGACAATGAGAGAGAAATGGGAGCGCTTGGTGTACACAGGCTGTGCACTGAAACTGTACAAAGCTCGCGCAGCCTGCTGGCGCTTCCGCAGGTGACATCACGAATCTGGCTCCAGACTCCCTTGGGATTTTTCCAGGCGCGTTTTGTTTTATTTTTTTTCTGCTGTAGACAGATGGCCTTGTGCAAAATTACACTTCTGGATGAGTGTGTAAAGGGACACATTTTATATATATATATATATATATATATCTCACACACACATACACACTATTTAGGCGGCACGGTCGTGTAGTGGTTAACGCTGTCACCTCACAGCAAGAAGGTCTGGGTTCGAGCTCCATGGCCGGCGAGGGCCTTTCTGTGCGGAGTTTGCATGTTCTCCCCGTGTCCGCATAGGTTTCCCCACAGTCCAAAGACATGCAGGTTAGGTTAACTGGTGACTCTAAATTGACCGTAGGTGTGAATGTGAGTGTGAATGGTTGTCTGTGTCTATGTGTCAGCCCTGTGATGACCTGGCGACTTGTCCAGGGTGTACCCCGCCTTTCGCCCGTAGTCAGCTGGGATAGGCTCCAGCTTGCCTGCGACCCTGTAGAACAGGATAAAGCAGCTAGAGATAATGAGAATATGAATAAATAAATATATATATATATATATATATATATATATATATATATATATATATATATATATATATATATATATATATATATATAAATTTTTTTTTTAAATAAATAAAAAATAATAAATTGGTCCAGAATATGCACTTTAAAGGAACAGTCCACTGTACTTCCATAATGAAATATGCCCTTATCTGAATTGAGACGAGCTTTGCGCGATCTCCCAGTCAGTCAGACTTGCTGTCACTCCTGTTAGCAATGTAGCTAGGCTCAGCATGGCCAATGGTATTTTTGGGGGCTGTAGTTAGATGCGACCAAACTCTTCCGCGTTTTTCCTGTTTACATAGGTTTATATGACCAGTGATATGAAACAAGTTCAGTTACACAAATTGAAACGTAGCGATTTTCTATGCTATGGAAAGTCCGCACTATAATGACAGGCGTACTAACACCTTCTGCGCGCTTCGGCAGCGCATTGATATCTGAGCTCCGTATCAATGCGCTGCCGAAGCGCGCAGAAGGTGTTAGTACGCCTGTCATTATAGTGCGGACTTTCCATAGCATAGAAAATCGCTACGTTTCAATTTGTGTAACTGAACTTGTTTCATATCACTGGTCATATAAACCTATGTAAACAGGAAAAACGCGGAAGAGTTTGGTCGCATCTAACTACAGCCCCAAAAAATACCATTGGCCATGCTGAGCCTAGCCACATTGCTAACAGGAGTGACAGCACGTCTGACTGACTGGGAGGTCACGCAAAGCTCGGAGAGGTACGGAGCAGCTCGTCTCAATTCAGATAAGAGCATATTTCATTATGGAAGTACGGTGGACTGTTCCTTTAAGGATTCATCCTGTGGCTAGTTTTGCTAGCTGTAGAGATAGCTAGTTCCCTTGAAGTTTAGCTATTCTGGCTCTTATGGTAATTACCATCACAGTTTAGGACCATTAGTCTAGATAGGGGTCCAAGTTAAAGATGTAGTAGTTGATTAAGCATGCTGCCCTTAAATTGATCTCCCCAAATGCTTCCATTTAGCTAAATGCAAATAAACTATCTTCTCTGAATTGTTTTCATGATGTCCATTTGTCAGGTTTAAATCATGAAGTTGAACCTGCTGCTTCTGGCAGAGAAGAAAAAAAAATTACACAAAATGAGAGAATAATAGAGAACAAAAGTGATACTGGTGTCCACCCTGAGGATTGTAGTAACTAGTGGAGGACAGACAGACAGATAGATGCACCCTAAATTGGTATGTTTATAAGGACACTTAACCTTTTAACACCACCCCCCTAATACCCACCTCAAGTAAAATTGCAGTACAAATGCAATATTACTAATAGTACTACAGTATTTTCAGGTCATTTTTTACTGCATTACTGAAATACTGTATGTTCGATTGAGCCGAGATCTGGTAACTGAAGACGTGATTTACAGCATTCATCTGTATTTACTGAGCCCTTGTGTCTTATGGATGGGACGGTGTCATCCTGGAAGAGAGCATTCCCATTAGGATAGAAATGTTTCATCATGGGTAAAATGATCAGTCAGAAGAATTTTGTACTGATTTGCAGTCCCCTCTAAAGGGAACAAGTAGACCCAAACCATGTATACATTTCCCACCCCAGCCTCGTGTGCCGAGACTCTACTAATATTGATCCGTTAATCAAATTTCATGGCGAGGTTCAAAAACACGATCAGACACGCTAATCATAAGTAAATCAGTTATTACAGATGCAAAACGAAGCTGAAACAGGAGCGTGTACAGGGAAGAGTAAGAGCCAAAGGAAAACGAAGCAGAAACAACTAGCTTATAGAAAACAATGCATGATGTCTCAAATTACCTTAAAATGTATTAGTATGTACTGATGTTTTTCCATTTAAGTGGGTTTGTACGAGAGAAGTGGTCAATACGAATATCAACTATGGCAAATTGTTAAAAATGCATGTCATGTAAACACCAGTGCCAGAGTGATCAGCGCTACTTCTTAGTACCCAATCAACAGTGTGTGTGTTATACCAAAGAAAGTCTACTCTAATTTATGGAAAAACCAGTCAAACCATGTACATCTGGTGAAACTACCCTGTCAGCTGAAGGTCATGTGAGTGAAAGAGTGCATTAATGCAGACAGCACTGCTTATCACTTTACCACCACAACAGCCTTCATCAGCAACTCTAATCCATTTGGATTTTTATTTAAGGAAGAAAAAAAAAAACCACACAGTGAGAAAGTCAAGCTCACTCTTCTTACCCAGATACTCCACTATATCCCTGATGTCCGTGACGAGGTAGTCGAGCCGGTAGCACTCAGTGGAGGGAGGCAGGTCAGATTCGCCGTAGCCCCTCATATCCACAGCCACCACACGGAACTCGCTCTTAAACTCCCTCAGCTGGTGCCTCCACGAGAACCTGATGAGGAAATGAGGGTATCACATACACTGCACAGGGAGAGAACTAGTCTGATTACATGACTGCCTGGTCATTATGGTTTTATTATGGATCATGTTCATTATGGATACTTAATTATAATGTACCCAAGAATAATGCATTTATACTCAAGCTGGCAATATGACAATCTCCATACAATGACCCATTATCACAATGTACTTGTCTGTTCCCAGTTATTTTTATACAAGGCATTTTTGTAAATATTTTGATTTGCTGTGAACTGAATATTTAAATTTATGAAAGGCTTTCAAACGTTTCAGAATTGAATTCCACCCCCAGTGTTGAATTTATATTTGTAGACATTAAATAAATCGGTTGTCTTCATCATGACGCTACTTGATTTGTCATGACACCCACACTTAATCTGCACTGCTATCAACAGCTTTGCATACACGCAGCCAAATAAACTAAGAATTATAACTCCGATTAAATCAGTAGATCAATTTTGTCCAGTTGAAGGAAATGGATAATTATTTAATAATCCATTAAATACAAATCATATAGTGGTGCTTGAAAGTTTGAACCCTTTAGAATTTTCTACTGTATATTTCTGCATAAATGACCTAAAACATCATCCGATTTTCACACAAGTCCTAAAAGTAGATAAAGAGAACCCAGTTAAACAAATGAGACAAAAATATTATACTTGGTCATTTATTTATTGAGGAAAATGATCCAATATTACATATCTGTGAGTGGCAAAAGTATGTGAACCTCTAGGATTAGCAGTTAATTTGAAGGTGAAATTAGAGTCAGGTGTTTTCAATCAATGGGATGACAATCAGGTGTGAGCGGGCACCCTGTTTTATTTAAAGAACAGGGATCTATCAAAGTCTGATCTTCACAACACGTTTGTGGAAGTGCATCATGGCACGAACAAAGGAGATTTCTGAGGACCTCAGAAAAAGCGTTGTTGATGCTCATCAGACTGGAAAAGGTTACAAAACCATCTCTAAAGAGTTTGGACTCCACCAATCCACAGTCAGACAGATTGTGTACAATTGGAGGAAATTCAAGACCATTGTTACCCTCACCAGGAGTGGTCGACCAACAAATCACTCCAAGAGCAAGGCATGTAATAGTCGGTGAGGTCACAAAGGACCCCAGGGTAACTTCTAAGCAACTGAAAGCCTCTCTCACATGGGCTAATGTTCATGAGTCCACCATCAGGAGAACACTGAACAACAGTGGTGTGCATGGCAGGGTTGCAAGGAGAAAGCCACTGCTCTCCAAAAAGCACATTGCTGCTCGTCTGCAGTTTGCTAAAGATCACATGGACAAGCCAGAAGGCTATTGGAAAAATATTTTGGGGATGGATGAGACCAAAATAGAACTTTTTGGTTTAAATGAGAAGCATTATGTTTGGAGAAAGGAAAAAAAACCCCAACACTGCATTCCAGCATAAGAGCCTTATCCCATGTGTGAAACATGGTGGTGGTAGTATCATGGTTTGGGCCTGTTTTGCTGCATCTGGGCCAGAACGGCTTGCTGTCATTGCTGGAACCATGAATTCTGAATTATACCAGCAAATTCTAAAGGAGGACATCCGTCCATGAACTGAATCTCAAGAGGAGGTGGATCATGCAGCAAGACAACGACCCTAAGCACACAAGTCGTTCTACCAAAGAATGGTTAAAGAATAAACTTACTGTTTTGGAATGGCCAAGTCAAAGTCCTGACCTTAATCCAATTGAAACGTTGTGGAAGGACCTGAAGCGAGCAGTTCATGTGAGGAAACCCACCAACATCCCAGAGCTGAAGCTGTTCTGTACGGAGGAATGGGCTAAAATTCCTCCAAGCCGGTGTGCAGGACTGATCAACAGTTACCGGAAACGTTTAGTTGCAGCTATTGCACAAGGGGGTCACACCAGATACTGAAAGCAAAGGTTCACATACTATTTTCCTCCATAAATAAATGACCAAGTATAATATTTTTGTCTCATTTGTTTAACTGGGTTCTCTTTATCTACTTTTAGGACTTGTGTGAAAATCTGATGCTTTAGGTCATTTATGCAGAAATATAGAAAATTCAAAGGGTTTACAAACTTTCAAGTACCACTAGTCATTGAAAGGTTGTGGTTTAAAAAGAGGGTTTTTTTGGGGGGCAGGGGGGCCTCATGAGAAAGCTCATGTCAAAGGTGCCTTGTAGATGTGTATACAGTAATCTAGACAGATTATACACAGCATGTTTTGATGCCAAATCTAACACAAACTGATAAATTTCAGTTGTTTTTTTCCCTTACTCGTACGTTTAAATGTCTTCATTTTTAACTTTCAGTAAGGTCGCTGTGGCAGCGGGGGCGTGGTCAAGCGCTGGTCTGTGACAGGAGGGCGGAGTCAGGGAAGGTAAGTCCAGAATCACTACACCTGAGAGCAATTAACCTGTGTTTGTGTGTCTTCCCAGTGACCGCGCCCTACTTAAGGATGGAGAGCGAGAGCAGAGGAGCTCTCTCCCGAACCAGACGACTGATGTGTGTGCGCGTGTGTGAGTGTTGAAATAAGCTGAAAAGCTGAATAAAAAGAGTTTTGTGAACTCAGTTCTGGCCTGCCGTCTTCTGTGCTCCGCCCATACATAAGAACTGCCACAGTGGTGCCAAAACCCGGGATCTGGAGCACAGAACGCTGAACCGCCCCATGGAGTCTTCCCCGTTCGCCGACCTGGGTCCACGCCCTCGCCACGGCCCAGCAAAGCCAGCACCAGGCGCTCGTCACGCTCCGTAAGGAGCAGGAGCAGCGCTTTGAGGCCCTGGTGTTGGCCCAGCAAGAGGACCGACAGGCGTTCCGGCACCTCCTCGCGTCGGCGGGGACAATCGACGCTTCCACCGCAGGCCCGTCCCCCCCTCACCCTGACAAAGATGGGCCCGCAGGATGACCCCGAGGCTTTCATCACGCTCTTTGAGCAAGTCGCGGAGACCTCGGGGTGGCCGATGGATCAGCACGCGGCGCGCCTCCTCCCCCTGCTAACGGGGGAGGCGCAGCTGGCCGCGCTACAGCTCCCCACCAACTGCCGGCTGGCCTACGCGGACCTTCGCCGGGCCATCCTCCAGCGTGTGGGGCGCACCGCCGAACAGCAACGCCAGCGCTTCCGCGCTCGGAGGAAGTTGGCCGCCCGTTCGCGTTTGGCCAGCAACTCCGGGACGCCTGCTGGCGGTGGCTGAGGGCCAACAACCGCAACGCTGAGGAGATTGTCGATCAGGTGGTGCTGGAGCAGTTCATCGCGCGCTTGCCCACATGAACCGCGAAGTGGGTCCAGTGCCACCGCCTGGTGTCGCTGGATCAGGCCATCGAGCTGGCGGAGGACCATTTGGCAGCTGTTCCGGCGGAAGGACAGCAGACAGTCTTCTCTCTCTCCCCCTCCTTCTGTGTCCCATCCTCGCCCCATTCCCCCACCGCGGAGGCGGGGGCCGGCACCACCCCAGCTGGCTCGCCGCACCCACGGTGCCCTCCCGTTTCGCCCTTCTGTGTCTGTCTCTCCCCCCCTCAGGTGAGTGAGCCCCAGAACACCGGTGCAGAGAGGAAGCCCGGGCTGGTTTGCTGGCGCTGCGGGGAACCGGGCCACCTCCAACAGCAATGCACGGCAAGGGAGGTGGGCGCGGTGGTTCGGATCCCCGACGCACCAGAAGCCGCCCTCAATCGGGCCGGAGCGTATCACATACCGGTGAGTATCCAAGGGGATACATATCAGGCGTTGGTGGATTCTGGTTGTAATCAGACCTCAATTCACCAAAGCCTAGTGCAACACGAGGCATTGGGGGTGCACAGGGGGTGAAGGTGTTGTGTGTGCACGGGGATGTTCACAGCTACCCTTTGGTGTCAGTCCACATTTTTTTCCCCGAGGGGAAAAATTTATAGTGAAGGTGGCGGTTAATCCTCGCCTTACCCACTCTAATTTTGGGGACTGATTGGCCGGGATTTCGGGGTTTAATGACACGCTTAGTAGAGAGTGGGTCCTGCCATTTAACAGGGGGAGGTCCCAGTGTCGCTTTGGCGGGAGCAGCTGTCACAGAGCCGTCTACGTCATCTCTGCGTCAGAGTGAGGAGCCGCTGGCCCCTCCTCTCTCTATTGGGGAATCCCTCGCAGATTTCCCATTAGAGCAGTTGCGAGACGAGACTCTGCGACATGCATTTGACCAAGTGAAAGTAATTGATAGTCAAACGCTCCAGCCGAACACCACCCCGTCCTTCCCCTACTTCGCGATTATGAAGGATAGGTTATACCGAGTGACGCAGGACACTCAAACTAAAGAGCGAGTCACGCAGCTTTTAATTCCAAAGAGCCGCCGGGAATTGGTATTCCAGGCGGCTCACTTTAATCCCATGGCTGGACACCTAGGGCAGGATAAGACACTAGTCCGAATAATGGCCCGATTCTATTGGCCGGGGATTCGCGGTGATGTCTGTAGGTGGTGTACGGCGTGCCGCAAATGCCAGTTAGTGAATCCAGTGGCCATTCCAAAAGCGCCTTTGCGCCCTCTTCCATTAATCAAGACCCCGTTTGAAAGAGTTGGGATGGATCTCGTCGGGCCATTAGATCGGTTAGCACAAGGGTACCGCTTTATATTAGTTCTGGTGGACTATGCAACGCGATACCCGGCAGCAGTGCCTCTGCGCAATATCTCAGCACGCAGTATTGTGGAGGCGCTCTTCCACGTTATCTCCCGAGTTGGAATCCCGAAAGAGATTCTGACTGATCAAGGCACCACGTTTGTGTCACGGACACTGCGCGAACTGTATGGGTTATTGGGGATTAAGCTGATCCGCACCAGCGTGTATCACCCACAAACGGACGGTTTAGTGGAATGGTTCAATCGCACCCTTAAGAATATAATTTAAAAATTCGTAAGTGAGGACGCACGTAATTGGGATAAGTGGCTCGAACCCTTGCTGTTCTCAGTGCGAGAGGTCCCCCAAGCCTCCCCGGGGTTCTCCCCGTTCGAATTATTATATGGGCGTAAGCCGCGCGGCATTCTAGATGTGCTGCGGGAAAATTGGGAGGAGGGACCTTCACAAAGCAAAAATGAAATTCAATACGTTATGGACCTGCGCGCAAAACTCCACACCCTCACCCACCTAACCCAGGAGAATTTGCGGCAGGCCCAAGAACGGCAAGCCCGCCTGTACAAGGGTACGCGCCTTAAGGAGTTCACACCGGGAGATAAGGTACTCGTACTGTTGCCCACGTCGAGCTCCAAATTGATTGCCAAGTGGCAAGGACCCTTTGAGGTCACACGGCGAGTCGGGGACGTCGACTATGAGGTGAGGTGAACGGACAGGGGTGGAGCGCTACACATTTACCACCTCAATCTGCTTAAACTCTGGAATGAGGAGGTCCCCGTGGCATTGGTGTCGGTGGTTCTGGAGAAGGCGGAGCTGGGGCCGGAGGTTCAAAAAGGGGCATTGGCATCACGTACCTCTCCGGTCCCCTGTGGAGACCACCTCTCCCCGACCCAACTCAGGGAGGTCGCCCAGTTGCAGACCGAGTTTTCGGATGTGTTCTTGCCCCTGCCCGGTCGCACTAACCTCACAGAGCACCACATAGAGACGTCCCCGGGGGTGGTTGTGCGTAGCCGCCCTTACAGGCTACCCGAACATACACACAAAAAAAAAAAAAAAAAAAAGTGGTTCTGGAAGAACTTCAGACCATGCTGGAAATGGGCATCATCGAGTAGTCCCACAGTGACTGGAGCAGCCCGGTGGTCTTGGTACCCAAGGCCGACGGGTCGGTCCGGTTCTGTGTGGACTATAGAAAAGTCAACGCGGTGTCTAAATTCGACGCGTACCCAATGCCTCGTATTGAGGAGTTGCTTGATTGACTCAGCACTGCTCGCTTTTATTTGACACTGGATTTGACAAAGGGATATTGGCAGATCCCCTTGACTCCACTATCCCGAGAAAAAAAAACGGCCTTTTCCACACCGTTTGGTTTACACCAATTCGTCACACTTCCGTTTGGGCTGTTTGGGGCACCCGCTACGTTTCAGTGGCTGATGGACAGGGTCCTCCGCCCCCACGCCACCTATGCGGCCGCCTACCTCGACGACATCATATATAGTAATGACTGGCCGAGGCACCTTGAACACCCAAGGGCCATCCTTAGGTCGCTGAGGCGAGCGGGTCTCACAGCCAACCCGAAGAAGTGTGCGATTGGGCGAGTGGAAGTACGGTATCTGGGCTTCCACTTGGGCAACAGGCAGGTGCATCCCCAAATTAACAAGACCGCAGCAATTGCGGCCTGCCCGAGGCCCAAGACCAAAAAAGGGGGTGAGACAGTTCCTGGGGCTGGCTGGCTATTATCGTAGGTTTATACCTAATTATTCAGACGTCACCAGCCCGCTGACTGATCTCACTAAAAAGGGGGCACCAGATCCGGTCCAGTGGACGGAGCAATGCCAGCAGGCTTTTTCTGAGGTAAAGGCTGCACTGTGTGGGGGGCCACTTTTACACTCCCCTGACTTTTCTCTCCCCTTTATGTTGCAGACCGATGCATTGGACAGAGGGCTGGGGGCAGTTTGGTCCCAGGAGGTGGAGGGGGAGGACCGCCCTGTCCTGTACATCAGCAGGAAGCTGTTGGTGTGTGAGGGGCACTACAGCACCATAGAGAAAGAGTGTCTGGCCATCAAGTGGGCGGTCCTTGCCCTCCGGTATTACCTGCTGGGGCGCCCTTTCACCGTCTGTTCAGACCACACGCCCCTCCAGTGGCTCCACCACATGAAGGATGCCAACGCGCGGATCACCCGTTGGTATCTGGCACTCCAACCCTTTAATTTCAAGGTGGTCCACAGGCCGGGGGCACAGACGGTCATGGCGGACTTCCTCTCCTATCGGGGGGGGGGGGGGAGTCGGCTGCAGGCCGGACGGCCGCCTGGCCTGAGTCGGGCGGTAGGGGCATGTGGCAGTGGGGGCATGGTCAAGCGCCGGTCTGTGACAGGAGGGCGGAGTCAGGGAAGGTAAGTGGCAGAATCACTACACCTGAGAGCAATTAACCTGTGTTTGTGTGTCTTCCCAGTGACCACGCCCTACTTAAGGAGGGCGCACGAGAGCAGAGGGGCTCTCTCCTGAACCAGATGGCTGATGTGTGCACGCGCGCGTGAGTGAGAGAGAGTGTTTAAATAAGCTGAAAAGCTGAATAAAAAGTTTTGTGAACTCAGTTCTGGCCTGCCGTCTTCAGCGCTCCACCCATACATAGGAACTGCCACAGTCGCCTTTCCACATGTTGACAGTTCCCTGAGGACTTAACGAACTGTCTGTGGCATGCTTTGGTCAAAATACCACAAGGATAAAAAGCACCACGGCTCCCTTCTCACCCCGTCTAAACAGCCCTGTTCAAAATGGACAGTTTGAGTTCCTGTTCTATGACATGATCATGAATCACTGCTCTTCCCACCCTGCTCTTCTGCCAGCCAATCAGGTAGCAAGTTTCCTCATGAATATTCATTCACGAAGACAGTTCTTGAGCCACAAGTGGAGATAATCAGATGAAGGGGCGGCATAATTCCAAGGAGCTCCACTTGTGACATCGAAAGGGGAGCCAAATCTGAACAGCTTGGTGAAGCATGTTTTCTGAAATAGGCAGCACAAAAGAACCTGACTGGGTTGTCTCATTTGTGAAGTGGTATGCACTCCAGATACCCAAATGTATGTGTACAAGCACTTTTAAAAAAATATATATACATTTCACGTTCTCTTTAAAGTTTGAGATATTTCAAATTGTGCCCAAGGTCATTGTACGCATCATCCAGGCAAAATACTGAATCGAAGATATTATCTGAGAAGGGGTGCAGACTCAGTGTGTGGCAGAAGGCAGAATCCTGGCTGTAATTCTGATGACTCAGATTCAACAGAGACTCCCAGCACAAGATCCCAATCTGTTATAATACAGAGGAGCTTTAAAATTTAATGGGCCTAAGTGCACGCACACACCCATCTCAGAGCTCATTGATAGGGGAAGGTACTGCTTTACACTTTCAGAAAATGGAGCAGGAAAGGATGGAGAAGCGTCCTTCACCTCTCGGCCTGACCCCAAACATTCACGTCTGATTCTGGAGCAGCAGATTGGCCGATGGAGCAGAAAGGATGCAGAAAATAATGGAGCACCGGCCACATTAATGAGACACTTGTGTACTCCGCTCAATGTCCTGGGCCGCATTTGTAAAACTGTGTCATGTGCCAATATTAAGAATTCATAGTCGGATAATTGCCCATCCTTTCATCCTAGTTTTACAATATTATGATAATGTTATGCCTTTCAGACTTGCATAGCACAGTCATCCATCCGAATGGCCATTTTATCCAAAATAAGGCCTGGAATGAAGCAGTATTTTGGCTTCCTTTTAAATGGAACACATTTAATCTCAGGAGCACAAACACTGCCCAAACATGCTCCCTACCTAGACAGCCTCCTCCTAAAAGGAACAATACTGTGCAAGTGTTGCAGTATATTGTGTAACGGATTATAAATTATATGAACATCTGATGTGATTGAAAGGTACTATAGAAATATACTGCATGACTTAACACTAAGGAGTGTGTAATTTACTCAAAGCTACAGGATAAGCATCTTCAACTTATCTGCATCGGCCCTTTACACCAACTACAAATTTCAGGACAGACAAACGTGCCTTGTTTGATCATTTACATTTTGGTAAGAGTAGTTGGTTGTGGAAGCTGTTCATAAAAGTAATGTGGTATTTGTGAAAACCCAGTTTGTGTAAACTTTACTTACAACAAGGCTTACTAATGAGAAATCACTGTAAATGGGCTTTGAATCACATACTTGGCATAAGCTACTTGGTGCGAGCTTTATCATTTTATAGAGTTTGGTTGCATCATTAAATGTCAATCAACGGTCAATAAAACACATTGTGATTTGAGGTTTACTGGCATTTATCAACATCCATCCATGCGAGTATGAAGCAAAACCTCTGGAGAGAGTTTTAGTGCAGTTTGACCCATGAACACATTTACGCAACGTTATAAACCAGGCCGTGTGTGTGTGTGTCTGTATTGGATTCTTTTTCTCCCCAAACTGCTCAAATTGGATTACTCAGGAAACAACGTCTGTGACAGTATTAATCATATTGTGTCAGGGGAAAGTTGGATCTCACTGGGAAATTACTCCATCAAGGTAAAATTTAGATCCTGTGCTTAAAACCTGTCCCAATTAGCAAATAGAAAACATCTCTGACTTGGTTATGAACAATATCCATCTGCATGGTCCTCCATATGCTGCCTCTTTACGTAATAAGGCATAATGCCACATGCCTCACAACCAGGCAAGGTTATTTAACACTGCTTGTTTGTGTGTGGCTGAAAAGAAAGAACAGAAGAGTGCCAACATGAAAATCTGGCTCCATGTACTACCTATACCAGAATGATTAGAAATCAGTATCACTGTGCCACAGAGTTGTGCTGTGTAATTTTGCTGGTTGTTAAAGGTCTTTTACAAAAAAAAAAGGGAGGGGAGAAAGTGTTAACAACCTGTATCTGTGCGCATCACTTTTGCTTTAACATCTCACCAGAACTCGGGGAATCCGTGCAGAAACAGCATGAGTGGCTTTCCTCGCTCACCCGCAGCTACATAGTGAAATCTGAGGCCGGACTCCTGGAACCACAAAAACAACCGATCACATTTGAATTAACGAAGTTCATGCCATGCCCTCCATCTGAGAGGCTAATGTCAAACTCATTCCCTTACACACGCTACCCATTTTAGAGAGCTGTAAAGACTGTTATAGAGTCTTTTACACCAGCTTCAGAAATGATCAATACAATATGTCTTATTGACTTCCAGGGGAATATTTAGGCGTTCGTTGACTGTACTGTTGATCCCAAGCAACCCGAATGGGGATTTGCTGACTTTGGTGTTTTCTACTATTAGCAAAATGTTTTACAACACCATAATTCAGCACGTGTGTGTGTGAAAGACAGATTTAATCTGCTTTTGAATGGCATATTCATAGGCCATTTGTCTAAATTTGACATCCTGTATTTCAGCAGGTGGAGAGTAAGCAATGTGAACTTAATGACAATTTACATTTAAAATAAATTATATATACACTGTATATATTTGAACCTTCCAGAAGTCCAGATAGCTTGATCTTGATGCACTGCGAGACTTGTTTATCTGCATAATTAGCCTAATTAATAATCTACCTGCCAAGTTCACCTGCCTTTAATTTAGAATCTCATTCGGATCTCAGAGAGGTCAGTTAATATGCTTTTAAATACAAAGATTGATGTATTGTTCCTCATTTAATTACCATTCTGAACCTTTTTGTTATGCATACATCAAGTGATTAAACTGGCTTAAAAAGTAATCATTAAAACCATCAGGTGGTGACGCAAAAACCTGACCAATCGTATAGACAACTAGATTCCCAAGATTAGCCATTCTCCGGAAATTGTTAAATTATAAAACCTAAAAGCTGCAAATCAGCCATTTCAGGCCTAACTGGGGAATTCAACTCATCAGTTTTAGTGAGTATGACTGTAGAAACATTTCCAAACAATGTTCATATGTAAACATGAGCTGTCCTGCCTTCAGCAGCACACAGCAGGAGCATTACAGAAACATGAGTGGAAACATGGTGATCCACAACTTTGCTAAAGGGCCTGGAGGGCCACAGCACCTGTGCAGAGATCAGGGGCTCCCTTTTCGAACACAAGTTATGAAAGATTTAAGTTTGAGTATATGCTGGAAAATTTGCTCCTAGTATTTGTCCGGAAGGTTTCCTCAAAAGAAGCCCCTATGACAGTGGTGACTCAGTGGTTAAGACTCTGGGTTACTAATCAGGGGTGGGTTTCCCAAAAGCCTCTTAACACTAAGAGCATCTTAACTAGGAGAGTATTCATTATGCTGCTCGCTTTACCATTTAACGATTATCTTTGTGCTCTGATGCTTTTGGGAAACTCAGGCCAGAAGGTCAGGCATTCAAGCCCCAGCACTGCCAAGCTTCTGCTGTCAGGTCCTTGAGCAAGGGCCTTAGCCCTCTCCACTTAACTACTCCTCATTCTCGTAGTCGGCGTGACGTCACGAACACATGACAACAGGCGCCATATTTGACTAGGTGAAAACATGTTTTACCCAACTTTGTTAGTGGTCAGTGTTCTAGTAAGATTTTGATAGTTTTAGCTTAATATACTCGTAGAATGTCCTACCAGTATCAAGATAGTTTAGCTGCTGAGGATCTAGCTCGTTATAAATTGAAAATCAGTGTTGTTGGACTGGAGTTATGCCCGTACAAGCAAGGGTGGGACAGGTGTCAAAACAATGGTGACTTATGGGTTTTTGCAGACAGAGTTATATTATGAAGCGTCAGCAAGTTTTCAGAATGTTTATTGTGGCAAATTCACCTATTACTGCTCATTTGTCGGCAATTAACTCATACAATAACAGAGCTGTTACTATCACTAAAAACTCATGTCTATTATAAATTATTTTCTTCACTTACCATTGATGAAATGACGACCACATACATATGTATAGTTAGATTTGGGTTCCCATAACTTTCCATAGTTAACAGATCCATCAGCTCTCACTTCACACCTGTTTACAGCCCTCAACCATTTTTCTCTCCTTTTACCCGATGATGGTATCATATGAAACTTTAAACCTTCATTTTTTATTGAATTGGCTGTACAGCCTGCTACACAACACCCTTTAGGCATGCTAATAGCATAAAAAAACCTCAAATTTGAACTAAATTGCTACAATACACAAGGCTTCTCCCTCCCTTTCACCTAAACCAATATGGCGGCTGGGTTGTCATGGAAGTCACATGACCAGTGACCCAGATGTCCGACTTCGAGAATAGTCCCAAGATCTTGGCTGAAGTCTCGGGGTGACCGGGCTTTTTCAGTTATCGCCCCGAGGTTCGGGAATGAGCTTCCTCTCCACATCAAGTCTTCGTTCTCCATCAAGGGTTTTAAAACATGACTCAGGACCTATTTTTTCCTCCCCTGCCCCTTGTGTTCGGGGTGGTGGTAATAGACATTTTAATACTCTTTTTGCACCATTGTGCTCATTGTATGCCTTTTGTACAGCACTTTGGCTCAACACCTGTTTTAAACGTGCTTTATAAACAAATTTGCCTCGACTTGGCTGACCTTGTGCTCTGACCCAAACTTCCTAACAAGCTGGGATATGCAAAGAAAAGATCACGGTGCTGTAATGTATATGCAACAGATAAAGGCTTGGCTTTCTCAGTTCAAATCCTGGGAACACACACCTTGTTCAAGTTCTCGGAGCCATCACAGGGGCAGAATAGCACTGCTGTCTCACAGCTGCAGGATCCCTGAGCTTAAATTACTGCACATTCTCCCCGTGTCCATGTGGGCTTCCTCCGACTTCTTAAAAACGTTGGTAGGCAGCTTGATTAAGTTAAATCATCTCTAGGTGAATGGATGGACTGGTAGTGTATTCCCACATCACACTCAGTTTTCCTGGGACAGGCTCCAGATCCACTAAAACCCTGACCAGAATAAAGCAGTTAATGAAAAGAAATTGATTGAAATGTTCTACTACAGCTGGTGCAAAAAAAAAAAAAAAAAAAGAGCTTGACACTGGACAGAGGAGACGGATCCATCCATCCATCATCTGTAACCACTTTATCCTGTTCTACAGGGTCACAGGCAAGCTGGAGCCTGTCTCAGCTGACTTGGGTGAGAGGCGGGGTACACCCTGGACAAATCACCAGGTCATCACAGGGCTGACACACAGACAAAACCATTCACACTCACATTCACACCTACGGTCAATTTAGAGTCACCAGTTAACCTAACCTGCATGTCTTTGGACTGTGGGGGAAACTGGGCCACCCGGAGGAAACCCACACAGACACATGCAAACTCCACACAGAAATGCCCTCGCCAGCCACTGGGATCGAACCCAGAACCTTCCTGCTGTGAGGAAGGCAACAGTGCTAACCACTACACCACTGAGGAGATGGATCCATCCATCCATCATCTGTCGCCACTTTATCCTGTTCTACAGGGTCACAGGCAAGCTGAAGCCTATCCCAGCTGACTACGGGTGAAAGGCGGGGTACACCCTGGACAAATTGCCAGATCATCGCAGGGCTGACACACAGAAACACATTCACACCTACGGTCAATTTAGAGTCACCAGTTAACCTAACCTGCATGTCTTTGGACTGTGGGGGAAACCAGAGGAAACCCACACAGACACATGCAAACTCCACACAGAAAGGCCCTCGCCGGCCACTGGGCTCGAACCCAGGACCTTCTTGCTGTGAGGAAGGCAACAATGCTAACCACTACACCACTGAGGAGATGGATCCATCCATCATCTGTAGCCACTTTATCCTGTTCTACAGGGTCACAGGCAAGCTGGACCCTATCCCAGCTGACTACGGGTGAGACATGGGGTACACCCTGGACAAGTCGCCAGATCATCGCAGGGCTGACACACAGAGACAAACACTCACATTCACACCTATGGTCAATTTAGAGCCACCAGTTAACCTAACCTGCATGTCCTTGGACTGTGCGGGAAACCAGAGGAAACCCACACAGACACGCAAACTCCACACAGAAAGGCCCTTGCCGGCCACTGGGCTCGAACCCAGGACCTTCTTGCTGTGAGGAAGGCAACAGTGCTAACCACTACATCACTGAGGAGATGGCTCATGTGTGGTAAATGAAAGGAAGAGCAGTAAATCCACAGGACTGGAACTGAATTATTACTAAACAGAGGCTTGACATGTGGAGGTAGGTGTGTGTGTGTTGTGTGATGCTGCTCAGACACCATCCGTCTCACCTAAAGGACACAATACCCAGGCTGTCACGCCCTTAACCTGGCCCTGCTTTAGTGCTCCCTTTTTCTTTCTAACACATCCATACCATCCCATACCATCCCTCCCCTCCCTCCCGAAGTGTTTCTGATGGAGTTAAATCTACAGCGAAGAAGAAGAAGAAGAAGAAGAAACTAAAGGTCCGTGTTGTGTTTCCTGTCGCGTGCCCTGAAAATCCCGCGCGCTCACCTTGATTCTGACGTAACAGTGCGTTCCCAAGGACGTGTCGTTGAGGCAGGGCGGCGGGGTCTCGCGCACAGTCCACCGGAAGGTCGCGGTTGGCCGCATGAGTATGTTCCAGCAGAGGCGGAGCAGCGCCAGGAGCGCGCACAGGCCGGAGCAGCTGTAGATGAGTCCCCAGTAACCCGCGACGCGGAGCTTCACCGCGAGCCGCACCGACAGCAGCAGCACGCGGCCGAAGAGCCTCGCCATCTTCTCATCCCGCGGCCACTCTGCTGCTGCTGCTGCTGCTCCGAGTGCTTTAGGGTTCCGCACCGGACAGCAGCCTACATGGTGCTGCACCTCGCAGCGTGTCAGCAGGACGCGCGCACGAGCTGAGCCTTTTAAACACGATCGGATCTTTTAGGTGAATCAGAAGAATCGATTCCTGCCCATGAACGAGTCGGAATATTTTTCGACGCAGGAAGCTCTAAGGTCCAGCTCCCACTGTCCCACCGGTTACAGTTCAAAATTTTGAATAGAATTTACCCAACCAAAGAATTTTTTAAGAAGAAATTTAAATTTGAAACTGGTAAATGTGTGTTTTGTGAAACAGAGGAGGAGGATTTGGAACATCTTTTTTTTCTATGTGATTTAATACAAAGATTTTGGATTGATTTTCAGGCTTGGCTACAGTCTAGGGGGATTCAGTTTGCCCCTTTATCCATTAAAGAAATTAAATTTGGAGTGTTTTTAAATAATAACAAAATTGAATATGGTATTAATAATTTACTACTTTTAGGTAAACACTTTATTCACAAATGTCGTTTTTTTTAAAACTAAACCTTATGTTACACACTGGAAGAATGACCTCTTTGCCAAATCTTTAAAGTTAGTTGAAAATAAGGATGTTGGTTATTTTATATCCTTTTTGGATGACTTTGATTTACTCGATTAACATACGGTATGTAAAGATAGTTAAGTAGCCCCTTTCTTGTTCATACTTTTTACTTTATTGCTATGTGTGTTTTACTACTTTGATGTTTTTTGGATCTGTATATATATGGTGCTCTATTTGTTTGTATTTTGAATGTTTTTGGAAATTTAAAAAAAAAAAAAACTGTCCCACCGGTTAATTCACCAGCTCCCTCCCACTGTCTGACATTTTATGGGCGAGATGATACACTACCGTTCAAAAGTTTGGGGTCACCCAGACAATTTTGTGTTTTCCATGAAAAGTCACACTTTTATTTCCCACCATAAGTTGTAAAATGAATAGAAAAAAATATAGTCAAGACATTTTTCTGGCCATTTTGAGCATTTAATCGACCCCACAAATGTGATGCTCCAGAAAGTCAATCTGCTCAAAGGAAGGTCAGTTTTATAGCTTCTCTAAAGAGCTCAACTGTTTTCAGCTGTGCTAACATGATTGTACAAGGGTTTTCTAATCATCCATTAGCCTTCTGAGGCAATGAGCAAACACATTGTACCATTATGCTGCGTTCATGTGCTATGGGAAGATGATATTTTCCAGTTGGGAAGTGGTATTTACCAGTGTGTTGTGTTCACCTGCTTTTGTTGTTGTTGACAAATTAAAGATGGTGGACCAGATTCAGAATCAGGCCTGTTATTTGGCTAAAACAATTATAGATTGCCTTGTTCATCAGCTGCAGCAGGAATATGAGTTATCAAAAGGTAAATAATGCTGAATATTTCCTGATCATGACAAGTAGAGATTTTCTTAACACATTGAATGCCACGCAGTTTTTGGAAATTTGGCTGTAGCCACAATGAGAGTAGCCAGTATCTAGATCATTGTTGGCGTTCTTTGGACAGCCACAGAATATTTTGTATTCGGCTATAATATACATATTATAATAATATAATATACATTACATGACTCGTTTAAAAGGTGAGAGTCATCTTTCCGTAGGTGAAAACCACTTCTTTCTTGGTTCATAAGCTAGTCTTGTACCGCTCGCCGCCATGTTGAAAAGGTTAAAGTTCATCTCATCTCGGCAACTCGTGTATCAAAATTTTCTACGAGTTGCCCAGTGGAAAATACCACAAGAGGGGGCGTTCATGTGTGCTTTCCATGTCGGCGTTTGGTATTTACCATAATTCCCATAGCACATGAACGCAGCATTAGAACACTGGAGTGAGAGTTGCTGAAAATGGGCCTCTATACACCTATGGAGATATTGCACCAAAAACCAGACATTTGCAGCTAGAATAGTCATTTACCACATTAGCAATGTATAGAGTGGATTTCTGATTAGTTTAAAGTGATCTTCATTGAAAAGAACAATGCTTTTCTTTCAAAAATAAGGACATTTCAAAGTGACCCCAAACTTTTGAACGGTAGTGTATACTCTGGCCTAGCTTCACCACTATAATATTTTAAAGGTCAAAGTGGGGACTATGTACATATAATAGTTCACACAGCACTTTATTAGGAACACTATAGTGGTAGTATTGGACAGGGCCTCCTTCTGCTCTCAGCTTCTGCTCTAGTGTTCTGCCTGATGGCAGGTCCAGGTTTCTAGGGCGAAAAGAATTACACGAGTGGTTTCCTGTTGCCTTCTACTGGATTATTTATAGAGGTTTTTATGGTTTTATTGTGGCGGCACGGTGGTGTAGTGGTTAGCGCTGTCGCCTCACAGCAAGAAGGTCCGGGTTCGAGCCCCGTGGCCGGCGAGGGCCTTTCTGTGTGGAGTTTGCATGTTCTCTGCATGGGTTTCCTCCGGGTGCTCCGGTTTCCCCCACAGTCCAAAGACATGCAGGTTAGGTTAACTGGTGACTCTAAATTGACCGTAGATGTGAGTGTGAATGGTTGTCTGTGTCTATGTGTCAGCCCTGTGATGACCTGGCGACTTGTCCAGGCTGTACCCCGCCTTTCGCCCGTAGTCAGCTGGGATAGGCTCCAGCTTGCCTGCGACCCTGTAGAACAGGATAAAGCGGCTAGAGATAATGAGATGAGATGATTTTATTGATACCATTCACCCCTTGGGCGATTTGGAGTCATTGAATTGAATTGAATTGAATTGACAACCAATGTAGATACATTAAAAAAGTAGTTTTTTTTCCTGCCATGGAAGTGCACTTGTATACCAAGGAGGAAGCAATTTGCATTACAGCCGTGAATGAGGATTCAAAATTCTTTCGGGCGCTCTCATTTTCTGTTAGAATTTGGTAAAGAAAAAAATAAATATGTTATTTACCAGCTGGGAGGTCCGTATGGTGAAATACCGTGACCAAGGTCTTGAAAGTATTGAGCGAGGCCCTCTGGGCCGAGGTCAGTATTCAAGGCCGAGGTCACAGTATTTCACCATACGGACTGACCTTAAGCTGGTAAATAATATATTAATTTTTTTCTTTACCAAATTGCCGCCATATATATGTGTGTGTGTGTGTGTGTGTGTGTGTGTGGCAGTGGGGGCGTGGCCAAGCAGCAGTTTGTGAATGGAGGGCGGGGTCGGGGAAGGTAAGTGGCTAAGTCATTCCACCTGCTGTCAATTAATGTGTGTGTTTGTTATAGGGAGGGAGCATAAAAGGAGAGAAAGAGCAGAGAAAGGCAGCTCTCTCCCCAACCACAATGCATGTGTGAAGGAAGCAAGCAAGCAGAAAAGCCAGAAAGCTGAAAAGCCAGAATAAAGTATTTGTGTAAAACATCAACTCTCGCCTGCCGTGCTTCTGTGCTCCACCCACATCAGGAAGTGTTACAATATATATACCCATACACATACATTTTTTTTACATATATCTATAATTAATAATATTAATCAATGAATTGGTAATTTTAATTAAAATTAAATGTAATTCAAATGTAATGCATCTCTAATGGTGAGACAGTATTCAAAAAGAAGCCACAGGCTTATACTTTTGTACTGTTTCAGATTATATTCAAGACATAAGATTAGTTGCAACTACAGAAAAAATATAAGGAAAGATGCCGAAAATAAGTAATCCTCAGTTAACTGAGTAACGATAGTTAATGAAACTGTAAACAGTAAAACAACAATTTCAATAACATTTCACACTTTAAATACAAACTTCCTAAGATTTTGCTAAACCGAGTAAATATTGCTTCAAGGTTTTTTTTAATTTAATGATGGTTGACTCAGATTTAAGTTCCTTCGGGAGGGAATTCCATAATTTAGGCCCATTAGCAGCAATAGTAAGTTTGTAGCTATTAGTTCTGCAAAGCTTAACTCTGTAATCACTTGAGTATCTAGTAGCATATTGATGAATTTGAAAATTTTTACAAAAAATACTTTTAAATGTTTCTGGTATAGTATTAAAATAAACAGAGTGCATGACTAGTCCTACTTGTAAAGAGTGAATATTATTCAAATTTAGCAAATTATATCTATAAAATAAAGGGCCAGTATATGCTTCGTAGGAGGATTTAGTGATAACTCGTACGACACGCTTTTGCAGAACAATCAGTCTACTGAAGTTTGTTTTATAAGTAGATCCCCATACTATATTGCCATAATACAATTAAGAGTAGACTAATGAATAATAAAGTTTAAACATGATGATTGTGACAAGTAAAATTTGGATTTTTAAATTATTCCTATAGTCATCAGTTACCTAACCTGCCTGTCTTTGGGAGAAACTGGAGCACCCAGAGGAAACCCACCCAGACACGGGGAGAACATGCAAACTCCACACAGAAAGGCCCTCGCCAGCTACTGGGCTCGAACCCAGGACCTTCTTGCTGTGAAGCAGCAGTGCTAACCACTACACCACCGTGCCGCCTCAAACCACATAGAATATCCACAAAAAATCCTGGATCTGCATATATATCCAGATTTGCATAAAAATCTACTCAATTGTTATTTGGTTCATGGCTCACCTTTCCTCAAAATTTCATCAAAATCCATTTACTAGTTTTTAAGTTACATTGGAAACAGGAAAAAAAATCCTGGATCCTGAGTCCACATACATATTCAGATTTGCATCAAAATCTACTCAATTGTTCCTTGGCCCGTGGCCCACCGTTCCTCAAAATTTCATCAAAATCTGTTTACTACTTTTTATAATAATAATAATAATAATAATAATAATAATAATAATAATAATAATAATAATGTTTATTACTTATATATAAACAATACTGTCCAGATCACTTCTACATCCATAGAAACCCCTCTGAAAGTATACTGTGTGCACTGACTATCAGCATCAGTACTTTACAGCGAACTGCTAGCTACACATAGTTAAAATGGCTCTTGTGCAATATACTGACTTACTTGTGCAATACTACCCGGGTAATACTGGTAATAATACCTGTGGAGTACTTACACGTGCAATTCCACCTTTATAATACACTTATGCTAACTATATATCTGCAAACCTGTTAATTTATGCAAATTTGTTAATTTTTTTATCTCAAAATTTGTCGTTTATTTCTTTTATATATATCCATTTTTGTATACTTAGTACTTTTGCACTACTCCTTCACTGCCTTATCTTTTTCTCTTTATATATATTTTGCTGCTGTAACAATGTAAATTTCCCCTTGTGGGATAATAAAAGGCGATCTTATCTTATATAGCGTATTTTAAATGAATATATGATCAAATGTGCTTAAAATATCATACATAAATAAAAGAATACAAATGAAGGTGGCACGGTGGTGTAGTGGTTAGCACTGTTGCCTCACAGCAAGAAGATCCTGGGTTCGAGCCCAGTGGCTGGCAAGGGCCTTTCTGTGTGGAGTTTGCATGTTCTCCCCGTGTCTGCATGGGTTTCCTTTGGGTGCTCCGGTTTCCCCCAAAGACATGTAGGTTAGGCTAATTGGTGGCTCTAAACTGACCATAGATGTGAGTGTGAATGGTTGTCTGTGTCTCTGTGTCAGCCCTGTGATGACCTGGTGACTTGTCCAGGGTGTACCCCGCCTTTCGCCCGTAGTCAGCTGGGATAGGCTCCAGCTTGCCTGCGACCCTGTAGAACAGGATAAAGTGACTAGAGATAATGAGATGATATAAAATTCTGAAAAATATCAATTATTAAAAGCTGAATTAATGTAATGTGTCTTAAGTAAAGATTTAAAACTAGATGCATTATCAGCATCTCTAATTAACTTTGGCAGTGTATTCCAAAGCTTTGGAACTGCCGATGTGAATGCACTATCACCTAATATCTTTTTAGTTATGAATGATAACGGTTTCAAAAAAAGCTCATTATTAGAGCTTAAACTATACTTGGACATCTCTTTGATCTCAATTAAACTAGATATATAATTGGGGGCACAGTCCTTAAAAGCTTTAAAAGTAATGACTAAAATTTTAAAATGAATCCTTAATCTAACTGGCAGCCAGTGCAAGGAACATAAAATTGGTGTAATATGAGAAAATCTAGGAACAATACAAATTAGTCTGGCTACTGCATTCTGAACTTTTTTTTTGAGTTACACTGGGAACAAACAAACAAACGGAGGTGAAAACCTTATTCATAGCATGGAGTCTACAAGATGTTGGAAACATTCCTCTGAGATACTGGTCCATGTTCACATGATTTTATCATACAATTCTTGCAGATTTTTCGTGTACACGTTCATGCTGCAAATCTCCCGGTCTACCACATCCCAAAGGTGTTCTATTGGATTCAGATCTGTTGACTGGGGAGGGCACTGAAGAACATCGAGCTCATTGTCATGTTCATGAAATCGATTTGAGACAACCATATGGTTTGTGATATGGCGCATTATCATGCTGGAAGTAACCATTAGAAGATGGTTAATTGTGGTCATGACGGGATGCACGTGGTCAGCAACAATACTCAAATAGGCTGTGGCATTCAAATGATGATTGATTGGTATTAACAGGCCCAAAGTGTGCCAAGAAAACATTCCCCACACCATTACACTACCTCCACCAGCCTGGACTGTTGACACAATGCAGATTGGGTTCATGGATTCATGCTACTGATGCCAAATTCTGACCCTCCCATCTGTGTGCCTTAGTAGAAATTGGGATTCATCAGAGGAGGCTGCATTTTTCCAGTCTTCACCTGTCCAGTTTTGGTGAGTCTGTGCCCACTGCAGCCTCAGCTGCAGCCTCAGTTCTAGGATGACAGAAATGGAACCTGACGTGGGCTTCTACTGTTCTAGCCCATCCACCTCAAGGTTCAGTGTGTTGTGCATTCTAATATCATAGATAGATAGATAGATAGATAGATAGATAGATAGATAGATAGATAGATAGATAGATAGATAGATAATGACATGATGATACTATCAAATATTATTGGACTTGTGATCACTTGAATAGAATGGTTTTACAAATTATAGGCTAGTAATGTGTTTCCTATAAGACGTGTTTCGAATCTCCAGCTCCACTTTGTTTTGAAAACTGCTGGGGATAAAAACCATCTGTTTGATTATAGATCAGGGCAGTATGGAGGTGCAGTAGTCAACACTGTTTCCTCACAGCAAAAAGGTTCTGGATTCGAACCCAGTGGCCGACTGAGGCCTTTCTGCATGGAGTTTCTGCATGTTCTCCCCATGTCTGTGTGGATTTCCTCAGGGTGCTCCAGTTTCCTCCCACAGTCCAAAGACATGTGGATTAGGTCAATTGGCTACTCTAAAGTGCCCATAAGTGTGAATGTGAATAGCTGTTCGTCTCTGTGTTAGCCCTGCAATAGTTTGGCAACCTGCCCAGGATGTACCTCGCCTCTCGTGTGAAATCAGCTGGGATTGGTTCCAGCTTCCCCCATGACCTCGACAGATCAGCGATATAGATGATGAATGGACAGATGGATTGAAGATTCACACCGAAAGCATTTGTAAAGTGTTTGGACTCTGTATAGAAACCAAAGATCAGCAATTAAATCCAAGCCAGCTTTTAAAACACAACAACCATGGAATGATGGATGCCTTTTAAAATTTTACTGAAATGGTTTACATCACATACATACTGTCTTTAAAGCCCTTTAGCATGACTCAAAAGTAAAGAGAGAGATTTTGCAGGTTGAATAACCTGGCCATCATAATGCCAACTTTTGTGGAAAAAAAAAATCACATTTCACATCTGAGCCTATGTTTTTCCATACAAGATTACGTGAGTAATATGTGATCACGTTGAAAACATGTGAAGGTGCATTTCGCCATACCTTCAAGTAAGACAGACATTGAATGAATAAAATTTTATAATATGAGCATGGGAGCGGCACGGTGGTGTAGTGGTTAGCGCTGTCGCCTCACAGCAAGAAGGTCCTGGGTTCGAGCCCCGGGGCCGGCGAGGGCCTTTCTGTGTGGAGTTTGCATGTTCTCCCCGTGTCCGCGTGGGTTTCCTCCGGCTGCTCCGGTTTCCCCCACAGTCCAAAGACATGCAGGTTAGGTTAACTGGTGACTCTAAATTGACCGTAGGTGTGAATGTGAGTGTGAATGGTTGTCTGTGTCTATGTGTCAGCCCTGTGATGACCTGGCGACTTGTCCAGGGTGTACCCCGCCTTTCGCCCATAGTCAGCTGGGATAGGCTCCAGCTTGCCTGCGACCCTGTAGAAGGATAAAGCGGCTAGAGATAATGAGATGAGATGAATATGAGCATGGAAAAATAAAACCATATTCCCTATATGTGGAAAAATTACCACATGAAAGTAAATTAATCATGTGAAATAGTAACATTTGGAAAACTGAAAATATATACACTTGTGGAAAAATGTGTGAAACTTCACATGTAAAGTTTGTGACTTTCCTGTAAAGGAGCCAGCCAGTTTAACGCCTCACTCTATATTCATGTAGGCCACTATTTTATGATACTAGTTTTGCAGGGTTTAGGGTTCAATCCCAAACTTGGTTTACTATCTGTGTGGAGTTTCTTTGCATATTCTCTGGTTTTGTCACGATGCAGGCACTTATGGATGAATGCGCAGAAGAGTAGTGAGGAGCAAACAGTGTGTGAGCCAAAACATGAGACGAGAATCAGAGTCGTAGAACTAGTGAGGGTCGGGCAATTGGCAAACAGTATTAAAGGGAAAAGACAATAGAGTAAACGTGAAAGAGAGAAGTAAAAGTCAGAAGACCGCGAGTCAGTCAGAAACAACAAGGCTTGATATGAACCGGGGATAGCAGAACAATACTTTGCATTGAAGTGGTATGAGTGTGAGGTTTAAATACAACCCCGATTCCAAAAAAGTTGGGATAAAGTACAAATTGTAAATAAAAACAGAATGCAATAATTTACAAATCTCAAAAACTGATATTGTATTCACAATAGAACATAGACAAAATATCAAATGTCGAAAGTGAGACATTTTAAAATTTCATGCCAAATATTGGCTCATTTGAAATTTCATGACAGCAACACATCTCAAAAAAGTTGGGACAGGGGCAATAAGAGGCTGGAAAAGTTAAAGGTACAAAAAAGGAACAGCTGGAGGACCAAATTGCAACTCATTGGGTCAATTGGCAATAGGTTATTAACATGACTGGGTATAAAAAGAGCATCTTGGAGTGGCAGCGGTTCTCAGAAGTAAAGGTGGGAAGAGGATCACCAATCCCCCTAATTCTGCACCGACAAATAGTGGAGCAATATCAGAAAGGAGTTCGACGGTGTAAAATTGCAAAGAGTTTGAACATATCATCATCTACAGTGTATGATATCATCAAAAGATTCAGAGAATCTGGAAGAATCTCTGTGCGTAAGGGTCAAGGGCGGAAAACCATACTGGGTGCCCGTGATCTTCGGGCCCTTAGACGGCACTGCATCACATACAGGCATGCTTCTGTATTGGAAATCACAAAATGGGCTCAGGAATATTTCCAGAGAATATTATCTGTGAACACAATTCACCATGCCAACCGCCGTTGCCAGCTAAAACTCAGTTCAAAGAAGAAGCCATATCTAAACATGATCCAGAGTCGCAGACGTCTTCTCTGGGCCAAGGCTCATTTAAAATGGACTGTGGCAAAGTGGAAAACTGTTCTGTGGTCAGACGAATCAAAATTTGAAGTTCTTTATGGAAATCAGGGACGCCATGTCATTCGGACTAAAGAGGAGAAGGACGACCCAAGTTGTTATCAGCGCTCAGTTCAGAAGCCTGCATCTCTGATGGTATGGGGTTGCATTAGTGTGTGTGGCATGGGCAGCTTACATATCTGGAAAGACACCATCAATGCTGAAAGGTATATCCAGGTTCTAGAGCAACATATGCTCCCATCCAGATGATTTCTCTTTCAGGGAAGACCTTGCATTTTCCAACATGACAATGCCAAACCACATACTGCATCAATTACAGCATCATGGCTGCGTAGAAGAAGGGTCCGGGTACTGAACTGGCCAGCCTGCAGTCCAGATCTTTCACCCACAGAAAACATTTGGCGCATCATAAAATGGAATATACGACAAAAAAGACCTAAGACACTTGAGCAACTAGAATCCTACATTAGACAAGAATGGGTTAACATTCCTATCCCTAAATTTGAGCAACTTGTCTCCTCAGTCCCCTGACGTTTACAGACTGTTGTAAAGAGAAAAGGGGATGTCTCACAGTGGTAAACATGGCCTTGTCCCAACTTTTTTGAGATGTGGTGTTGTCATGAAATTTAAAATCACCTAATTTTTCTCTTTAAATGTTACATTTTCTCAGTTTAAACATTTGATATGCCATCTATGTTCTCATCTCATCTCATCTCATCATCTTTAGCCGCTTTATCCTTCTACAGGGTCGCAGGCAAGCTGGAGCCTATCCCAGCTGACTACAGGCGAAAGGCGGGGTACACCCTGGACAAGTCGCCAGGTCATCACAGGGCTGACACATAGACACAGACAACCATTCACACTCACATTCACACCTACGGTCAATTTCGAGTCACCAGTTAACCTAACCTGCATGTCTTTGGACTGTGGGGGAAACCGGAGCAGCCGGAGGAAACCCACGCGGACACGGGGAGAACATGCAAACTCCACACAGAAAGGCCCTCGCCGGCCCCAGGGCTCGAACCCAGGACCTTCTTGCTGTGAGGCGACAGCGCTAACCACTACACCACCGTGCCGCCCTCCATCTATGTTCTATTCTGAATAAAATATGGAATTTTGAAATTTCCACATCATTGCATTCCGTTTTTACTAAGAATTTGTACTTTGTCCCAACTTTTTTGGAATCGGGGTTGTAAGCAGAGGGACTAATTAGAGTGATGAGTGACAGCTGCAGTTAATAGTCAGGAGACAGAGGGCGCTGTGAATTCTGGGAAGTGTAGTTCATGGTGTGCATGTAGTTTGGACGATTTCAGCAGGTTTACTGACAGGTTTCCTTCCACCTCGCAAAAAGATGGCAGTTGGTGGATTGGCTAAGACAAATTGCCCCTACTAGTGAAGGAGTACGTGAATAGGTGTATGCATGGTAGCTTACAATTGACTGGTATCCCATTCAGGGTGTGTTCTTGGGATAGGCTCTGGACCCTGTAACCCAGAACAAGATAAAGGGGTTACTGAAAGTGAGTGAATGAGTTTTAGTGATACGTTAATGTGATAATTAATTATTGTAGATGACACTCTGAGACACTGTGAATATGACTGTGTGAAGTGATTAAAAAAACAAACAAACAAACAAACAAAAAACATTTGGCTCAGTATCTGCAGCATGCAAAGATTTTAACAAACTGCAAAATGTGGTGGGCACAGAAAGAGGTCTGAGCATCCCCAGCATAACATGCCTATGTGTACAGTGTCTTGCAAAACTATTCATCCCCCTTAGTGTTTGTCCTGTTTTGTCACATTACAAGCTGGAATTAAAATGGATGTTTTTTGGGAGGTAGCACCATTTGATTTACACAACATGCCTGCCACTTTAAAGGTGCATATTGTTGTTTTATTGTGGCACAAACAATAATTAAGATGAAAAAAAAGAAAAAGAAATCTGGAGTGTGCATAGGTATTCACCCCCCCCCCCCCCCCCCAAAAAAAAAAAGTCAATACTTTGTAGAGCCACCTTTTGCTGCAATTACAGCTGTAAGTCTCTTAGGGTATATCTCTATTAACTTAGTACATCTAGCCACTGGGATTTTTGCCCATTCCTCAAGGCAAAACTGTTCCAACTCATTCAAGTTAGTTGGGTTGCGTTGGTGTACAGCAATCTGCAAGTTATGCTACAGATTCTCAATTGGATTGAGGTCTGGGCTTTGAGTAACCCATCCCAAGACATTTAAATGTTTCCCTTTAAATCACTCCAGTGTAGCTTTAGCAGTATGTTTAGGGTCATTGTCCTGCTGGACCGTGAACCTTCGTCCCAGTCTCGAACCTCTGCCTGACTCAAACAGGTTTTCCTCCAGAATTGCCCTGCATTTAGTGCCATCCATCTTTCCTTCAGTCCTGACCAGCTTTCCTGTCCCTGCAGATGAAAAATATCCCCACAGCATGATGCTGCCACCATCATGCTTCACTGTAGGAATGGTGTTCTCAGGGTGTTGGGTTTGCGCCACACCTGGCATTTCTCATGATGGCCAAAAAGATCAATTTTAGTCTCATTTGACCACGGAATCTTCTTCCATGTGTTTGGGGAGTCTGCCACATGCTGCTGGGCAAACTCCAAACACATTTTCTTAAGCAATGACTTTTTCTGGCCACTTTTCCATAAAACCCCACTCTGTGGACCGTATGGTTTAAAGTGGTCCTGTGGACAGATACTCCCATCTCCACTGTGGATCTTTCCAGCTCCTTCAGTGTTATCTTTGGTGTGTTTGTTGCATCTCTGATTAATGCCCTCCTTGCTTAGTCTGTGAGTTTTGGTGGGCGGCCTTCTCTTGTCAGGTTTGTAGTGGTGCCATATTCTTTCCATTTTGCTATAATGGATTTAATGTTGCTCCCTGGGATATTCAAAGTTTGGGATATTTTTTATGACCCAACCCTGATCTATAATTTTCCACAACTTTGTCTCTGACCTGTTTGGAGGCTCCTTGGTTTTCATGTTGCTTGCTTAGTAGTGTTGCAGAGTCAGGGTCCTTCCAGAACAGGTTGATTTATACAGACATCATGTGACAGATCATGTGACACTTTGATTGCACACAGGTGGCTCTTAATCAACTAATTATGTGACTTATGAAGTGAATTGGTTGGACCAGCTCTTATTTAGGAGTTTCATACGAAAGGGGGTGAATACCTATGCACACTCCAGATTTCTGTTTTTTTCATCTTAATTGTTGTTTGTGTCACAATAAAACAACAGTTTTCATCTTTAAAGTGGTAGACATGTTGTGTAAATCAAATGGTGCTAACCCTCCAAAAATCCATTTTAATTCCGTCTTGTAATGCGACAAAACAGGACAAACACCAAGGGGGATGAATAGTTTTGCAAGGCACTGTAGTTCAATAATGTAAAACAAGTGTAACTAATGTCAACTTGAAACTATTAATCCCGTTAAGCCCACAAGAGTGGTCAAAAATCTTGGCATATTATTTGACCCAGATCTCAATTTTGACTCGCATATTAAATGCCGGGTGGCACGGTGGTGTAGTGGTTAGCGCTGTCGCCTCACAGCAAGAAGGTCCTGGGTTCGAGCCCCGGGGCCGGCGAGGGCCTTTCTGTGCGGAGTTTGCATGTTCTCCCCGTGTCCGCGTGGGTTTCCTCCGGGTGCTCCGGTTTCCCCCACAGTCCAAAGACATGCAGGTTAGGTTAACCGGTGACTCTAAATTGACCGTAGGTGTGAGTGTGAATGGTTGTCTGTGTCTATGTGTCAGCCCTGCGATGACCTGGCGACTTGTCCAGGGTGTACCCCGCCTTTCGCCCGTAGTCAGCTGGGATAGGCTCCAGCTTGCCTGCGACCCTGTAGAAGGATAAAGCAGCTAGAGATAATGAGATGAGATGAGATGAGATATTAAATGCCTCATTAAAGGAACAGTCCACCGTACTTCCATAATGAAATATGTTCTTTTCTGAATTGAGACGAGCTGATCCGTACCTCTCCGAGCTTTGCGCGACCTCCCAGTCAGTCAGACGCGCTGTTACTCCTGTTTACTCCCGTTAGCAATGTAGCTAGGCTCAGTATGGCCAACGGTATTTTTTGGGGCTGTAGTTAGATGCGACCAAACTCTTCCACGTTTTTCCTGTTTACATAGGTTTATATGACCAGTGACATGAAACAAAGTTCAGTTACACAAATTGAAACGTGGCGATTTTCTATGCTATGGAAAGTCCGCACTATAATGACAGGCGTACTAACACCTTCTGCGCGCTTCGACAGCGCATTGATACCTTCACTTCTGAGACCACACCTCATGGCCCACTTGTCTGGGGCAGTTCGGGATCGGGAAGATACACGAGAATGGCCAACGCCTGCTTGAACTTTGCTGCCATCACGGCCTCTGTCAGCAACACATTCTTCAACACAAAACCCCAACACAAAGTGTCCTGGAGACATCCCAGATCTAAACATTGGCACCAGCTTGACCTGATCCTGACCAGACGCTCCAGTCTGCCAAGCATCGCCGTCACACGCAGCTATCAGAGCGCTGACTGTGACATGGACCATTCTCTGGTATGCAGCAAGGTTAAACTGTGGCCAAAGAGACTGCAATGCTCAAAGAGGGAAGGTAGGCCGTGCATCGACATCGGCAAGATTCATGACCAGAAGAAAGTAGAGGAATTTGCGCAAATGTTGAGCAACTCCCTACCAGGTCCACCCGATGCGGACGCTCATGACAGGTGGGAGCATTTCAAGACCGCTGTCCATAGAGCTGCCTTGTCTACATTCGGTAAGAAAACAAACAAGACCGCCGACTGGTTTGAAACTCACTCGGAGGAACTGATACCTCTCATAGAGGCGAAACGGAAAGCACTAGCAGCATACAAGGAATGTCCCAGTGAAAGTAAGCAGCAAGCTCTTCGAGCTGCCCGGGGAAAAGTTCAGCAAATGGCAAGGAGATGTGCCAATGACTACTGGCTCCAGCTCTGCTCCCAGATACAACTAGCAGCTGATATGGGCAACATCAAGGGGATGTATGATGGCATCAAGCAAGTATTAGGCCCAGCACAGAAGGAAACCACTCCTTTGAAGTCCACTACAGGCGAGGTCATCCACGACTGGGCACAACAAATGGAGTGTTGGATGCAGCACTACTCTGAATTGTATTCCCCAAAAAACCTAGTGGCTGAAGAGGCGCTGAACGCAATTGATGCCCTACCCATGTTGATGGAATTAGACAGTGAACCAACCCTCACAGAACTTGGCGACACCTTGGACTGCCTTGTTTCTGGCAAAGCTCCAGGGAAAGATGGCATCCCTGTGGAGGTCCTCAAGTGTAGCAAAAGGACCATTATACATGAGCTACATGAAATACTCTGTGCTTGCTGGAGAGAGGATGAAGTTCCACAGGACATGAGAGATGCTAACATCTTCACGCTGTACAAAAACAAAGGGGACAGAAGTGACTGCAACAACTACCGCAGTATCTCTCTCCTCAGCGTAGTCGGGAAGCTATTTGCTCGTGTTGCACTAAAAAGACTTCAGATACTTGCGGACCAAGTGTATCCTGAATCACAGTGTGGCTTTCGAGCCAACAGGTCCACCGTCGATATGATATTCTCCCTCCGCCAGCTTCAGGAGAAGTGCAAAGAGCAGCAGAAGCCACTGTTTATTGCCTTCATTGATCTCACGAAGGCCTTCGACCTGGTCAGTAGGGACGGCTTATTCAAGATCCTTTCGAAGATTGGATCGTCCACCCAAACTTCTTAGCATTGTCAAGTCTTTTCATGACAATATCAAAGGAACTGTGATCTTCGACGGATCAACTTCAGACCCATTTGAAATCCGAAGTGGTGTGAAGCAGGGCCTTGTTTGGCATTTTCTTTGCTGTTTTGATAAAGTATGCATTCGGGGCTGCAACTGAAGGCATCTATATCTGGAGTAGGTCAGACGGAAAACTCTTCAACCTCTCAAGGTTGAAGGCGAAGTCAAAAGTCCAGCTGAAGAGGCTGCGCGATTTCCTGTTTGCCGATGATACAGCAATCACCACCCATTCCAGCGAAGACCTACAAACTCTTATCAATCGTTTTAGTAGTGCCTGTCAGGATTTTGGGCTCACTATCAGCCTTAAGAAAACGCAAGTCATGCGTCAGGGCACTGACACAACTCCCAGGATTACCATCTCCAATCATGAACTGGAAGTTGTCCATGATTTCGTTTACCTTGGTTCTACTATCTCCGACACGCTCTCTCTGGACTCCGAGCTTAACAAACGCATCAGCAAAGCATCCACTACTATGTCCAGGCTGGGGAAAAGAGTGTGGACCAACAAAAAACTGACAGAGCACACAAAGATTCAGGTTTACTGAGCCTGTGTGCTGAGTATTCTTCTGTACGGTAGTGAATCCTGGACTCTTCGTGCCCCTCAGGAAAGAAAGCTAAATGTCTTCCATATGCACTATCTCCGACGCATTCTCAATGTCACCTGGAAGGACAAACTCCCCAATACCACAATTCTGAAGCGAGCCGCGGTCCCCAGCATGTACGCGCTGTTAAAGCAGAGATGCCTGCGTTGGCTCGGTCATGTTGTGAGGATGGAAGATGGCCGTATTCCGAAAGCTCTACTTTATGGGGAGCTGCTGGATGGGAAGCGTCCAATTGGAAGACCTCAACTATGATTCAAAGATGTCTGTAAGAGGGACATGATAACCCTGGGATTCAACATTCAAAACTGGGAAGCCTTAGCATCTGTGCACTCCATTTGGTGGCAAGCAGTACAACAAGGCCTTTCAAAGTTTGAGGAGACATCAACCCAGCACACAGAGGCGAAGAGACTTAGACAGAAGGCCTGATATCAGAGTGATCAACCAGCTACTGACTACATCTGCCTGCAGTGTGGAAGAGACTGTCATTCTAGGATCAGCCTGTCCAGTCACACTCGAAGCTGCTCCAAACAATCCACCCAAAGTGCGACTCCATTGTCTCTCGAGACTGACGGATGCCAACAATGTCCCATATTGATTACTGTAATTCTCTCTTCATTGACCTCCCTGCAAAGTCCTTTCAAAAATTACAGTACATTAAAAACTCATCAGCCAGAGTTCTTACTCACACAAAATGCACGGCTCATATCACCTCCATCCTCTCTCAGCTACACTGGTTACCAGTCCTGTCCTGGATAAAATTCAAAATACTGCTTCTCACTTTTAAAGCACTACATAACCTGGCTCAGTGAACTCCTGACCCCCTACTCTCCCTCTCTTTCTCATTCTGGTTCTCTCAGGTCCTCTTCCTGTAACCTACTTACTGTCCCATGTCCCAGACTATACATCTTGGAAGGCAGGTCCTTCAGTGCCATGGCCCCCAAACTCTGGAATTCTCTCCCTCAATCTCTCCGTGACTGCTCTTCTTTCTCAACCTTCAAATCTGATTTAAAGATTTTTATTTTCCATGAATACTTCTCTTCCTCCTCCTCTGTTTAGTCTAGCAAAAAAAAAAAAAGTCTTGTAAAGTGACCTTAGGTCCATGAAAGGCTCTATATAAATTAAACTTCTCATCTCATTATCTCTAGCCGCTTTATCCTTCTACAGGGTCGCAGGCAAGCTGGAGCCTATCCCAGCTGACTACGGGCGAAAGGCGGGGTACACCCTGGACAAGTCGCCAGGTCATCACAGGGCTGACACATAGACACAGACAACCATTCACACTCACATTCACACCTACGGTCAATGTAGAGTCACTAGTTAACCTAACCTGCATGTCTTTGGACTGTGGGGGAAACCGGAGCACCCGGAGGAAACCCACGCGGACACAGGGAGAACATGCAAACTCCACACAGAAAGGCCCTCGCCGGCCACGGGGCTCGAACCCGGACCTTCTTGCTGTGAGGCAACAGCGCTAACCACTACACCACCGTGCCACCCTAAATTAAACTTTATTATTATTATTATTGGTGGCATGGTGGTGTAGTGGTTAGCGCTGTCGCCTCACAGCAAGAAGGTCCGGGTTCGAGCCCCGTGGCCAGCGGGGGCCTTTCTGTGCGGAGTTTGCATGTTCTCCCCGTGTCTGCGTGGGTTTCCTCCGGGTGCTCCGGTTTCCCCCACAGTCCAAAGACATGCAGGTTAGGTTAACTGGTGACTCTAAATTGACCGTAGGTGTGAATGTGAGTGTGAATGGTTGTCTGTGTCTCTGTGTCAGCCCTGTGATGACCTGGCGACTTGTCCAGGGTGTACCCCGCCTTTCGCCTGTTGTCAGCTGGGATAGGCTCCAGCTTGGCTGCGACCCTGTAGAACAGGATAAAGCGGCTAGAGATAATGAGATGAGATATTCGTAGATAAAGAGTTGATACATTTATTTTACATTGACAAACCTTTTAAGACAGTGTAATTAGTTTGGGTTTTATGGGTGCAAAGCTCAGAAAAAAAAAACCCTGAACATCCTTTCAACACAGTATTGTTTTACTTTGTTACACAATACACAATATCAGGTGTCAGGCAGAAGACAATGGGTTCCCTTTTGAGTCTGGTTAGTCCCAGGGTTTCTTCCTCATGTTGTCTCAGGAAGTTTTTCCATACCACTTCTGCATCTGTCTTGCTCATTACAGGAATCAAAATCCATATCTGGATTTCTGTCACCAAACTTCTTGGTGACAATGCCTGTTATTCAAAGTCCAATCCAAATAAAATTGAATTGAAATTGATAATAATGGGGAAGAATATAATTGAGCCCTCCAATGGATAGGCGTCCCGTTCAGGGTGTGTTCCCATCTTGCGCCTGGCGTTCCCAGGTTTGACACTGGATTCACTGTGACACTGATTAAGATAAAGCAGTTACTGAAGATAATGAAAATCTTATGACCAAGATCTTAGGACCCTACATCCTGACTGCAGTTCTACTCAGATAACTGCAATATTTTTTTATATCTATTTGCAAAGTGGAGAGAGGAAGCAGCCAGTGTAAACACTAAAGGATCAGCATTGTTTGCTGACATAGTTTTATAGTTACAGGATTATAACAGTTCAGACTAGAATCTAAAATGACTGTCGGAATAAGAAAGTGTGTTCTGTCCAGGCATGGCTGATCTTAAAGCCAAACAAAACCCAAAAATGAACACTGTTTGCCAATTACAGCAAGTGCCCTGATGCCCCCCCCCCCATTTAAATTAAAAATGAAACAAACAAAAAAAAAAAGGACCAAAAGGTTACTGTTTCGATTCCCTGGACCAGCAAGAATGGCTGAAGTGCCCTTGAGCAAGGCACCTAACCCCCAATCGCCAGGTCATCACAGGGCCGACACATAGACACAGACAACCATTCACACTCACATTCACACCTACGGTCAATTTAGAGTCACCAGTTAACCTAACCTGCATGTCTTTGGACTGTGAGGGAAACCGGAGCACCCGGAGGAAACCCACGCGGACACGGGGGGAACATGCAAACTCTGCACAGAAAGGCCCCCGTCGGCTGCTAGGCTCGAACCCAGAACCTTCTTGATGTGAGGTGACAGTGCTAAGCACTACACCACCGTGCCGCCTTAAATGCCTGTAATGTGATGCTTTATAACAAAAATTTATCCATTTTAAAAGTTACGATATTGCTAAAAATAGGCTTACCTAGATGCAGCTAGTTCCACCGAAACCAGATATCCACTCGTGATGTAACCAGATCACAAGTATGCCGTTTACCTTCGTAACACAGAGCCATCAAATAAAGGCTTCTAATTCTAAAAAAAAAAATCCCTAGGCACCACTGCTCGCTCTCTCTCTCTCTTTGTGTTCACTGCTTCGGATGGGTTAAATGCAGAGAAAGAACTTCACTGTGCTGTAGATGAGAATTGTTCTGTAACCATGCGATTTTTACTGGAAACAAAATCCGCAAATGAACGGACTTCACTTTTATGAAGTATAAATCTAATGTGGCTGACGCACATACAGTACTGACACAGGTACTAGTAAACAATGACTGTTGTCATAGCAATGTGATTCTTGTCATCTAAAAAGATAGCTTTTCTCAGTGAATGAAAACAAAAGCATGTCATAAAAATACAAGGAAATATATATATATATATATATATATATATATATATATATATATATATATATATTCCACCACTGTGAGTAGCCTAGCCATGTAGCATTTATAGGCAGCAAATAGCCTCCTAGCTGGGTATGTGGCTGCTCACTGCTCATTTGTGTATGTGTTTTCACTGCTTCAGTGATCGGTCTTATTTTTTTACAGCCAAACGCTTGACACTTGAATATCTTTAGAGTTGTTTCCAACAATTTACAAGCAATGTATCCACTAGATCTCAGCCTTGGTAAGTCATGTGGTGGGTAAGCGACATCACAATCTTGGATTCTCTCACAAAATTTGTACTCGGAGCGCGATATTTGAACCTCGGAGAGAGTGAGATATCAGCGACATTTTATTTTAAAAGAAAAACAATCCATCTGGACACAGTATGCAGGTAAAAATATGAACAAGTGAACACCTCAAACATGTCTTGTATGGATATTATCAGTCAGTATAAAGGAGTTTCTGTTTTGGGTTTAATGATCTAAAAAGGCCCCTGCTCTATCAAAGATAAAAACATCAGTATTAGGTTACATTTTTGGTAGCCACATTATATTATTATTTTGGCCTTTTGTCGATCCAGATGCAACAGCACCACCAAAGAGAAATAGAGAATGGTATGAAAAAGTGAGGCTGGGGCTGATTTCTTTGTAGCCCAGACTGTAGATTCATGCAGCCCGTCAGTGGTAGTCATATCAGGTGATCACACAGTGATCTCCATTTAGGCTGATATTTTTCAGCCTGCCTCGTTGATGCATCCATAAAACATCATTAGCAGTGATTGAGAAGGCACATGTTAAATACAGTCTCGGGTGTAATAAACATGAACCATTCGGTGAATTATTTGCTCTATTCCCAATATACCTTCCATCCATTATCTGTAGCCGCTTATCCTGTTCTACAGGGTCGCGGGGTACACCCTGGACAAGTTGCCAGGTCATGCAGGGCCAACACATAAACAACCATTCACACCTACGGTCAATTTAGAGCCACCAATTAACCTAACCTGTATGTCTTTGGACTGTGGGGGAAACCGGAGCACCCGGAGGAAACAGACAAAGGGAGAACATGTAAACTCCACACAGCAACGCCCCCGTCAGCCGCTGGGCTCGAACCCAGGACCTTCTTGCTGTGAGGCAACAGTGCTAACCACTACACCACCGTGCTGCCCGCCCAATATACCTTTAGAGGAGAAATCAAATACAGCAGATAAAGTTATTCAATCAAATTATGAATTACAGAAAAGGAAAGATGACAGAACAGTATATTTAGTGCTTTTTTTCCTTTTTGGTTAAACTAAAAAATGACTTTTTAGCATGCTTGGTATTTGAAAGAAACTCGATGTGAACCCTGTAGGATATTATGGACTAGAAACACAAAGAATTGAGTCACAAACACAAGTCCATCTGTGTAATAGTTTGCCCCACATCATTATGCCACTAATGAAATCTCATGGTGTAATGCGTTACTTAGTTTCATTGTTGAGTTATCAATCGATATTATATTCTAGCCTCCCATCCATTATCAGCCATTACTGGTTCTGTTATGTATTTGCACACAAGATTGTTAAATGTAAAAGTCATACATTGATTTATTACCAATCCTAAGAAGTAAAGGCAAGAGACACATTTAAATGAAAATAGTTTTTTTTAATTTCAGTTTTTTTTTTTAAATTTACTGGAATATGGTCACTATGAAATAATCCCCATATCCTTCTTCACTTCGGTTCTGCCAGAATGCGGAGTAAAGTGCTTGAGTGATGGACAGAAGGAAGTCAACCGAGGAGAAATGGTCACAAGTCAGGGTCAACTCTGCATTTTTCAACTCGACACAAACAGCAACACCTTAAACAAACACTGACCACGATGCTCGAACTTTAGGCATACTAATCTGCCTAGTACTGAATCAACAGTGACAGTTTGCAAATGCCTGAACAGTTAAAGCAACACTAGGTATTTGCTGTGCATCTTAGAGAAGCTAAATAGAATGGCAGAGTGGCATTATAATTCGCTAAAATATTTCTCAATAATCAAAAATATACCGTCTGTTACTGAATGACATACAATAAGTTATATTGCCGATTAACATGAGCAAAGGTCACATTCAGATACATTGCTTCTACTACAGACAAAATACTGATTATTTCAAGTGAACATTAAGTTACTTTGCTAATATGACCAAGTAAATGCAACAATTAGAGTAAATGATGAATTGCATATGCAATAAGCAGACTTGTAAAAAAGCAAATATTACCACAAAAATTGTTTTTATAATGTTCATGTTGCGATTACAAATCACAATTTGCATCCCTTCAGCTTTCATGCTACATTTAGGAAAATCATTGGATAATGCCAAAGAATATAATTACAACTTTAAGGCTTTGAGAGACGCATCGTACAATTGTAAAATAATAAAGGTGAGGCTGTCGAGATTCAAGACAACCAATGGAGGAAGAAAAAAAAAAAGGAGGGAGGGAGGGACTGATCAACACGTTGCAGGTATCGTTACATGTTTTGAAAATGGACAATGGAATGTTATTCACACAGAATTATTCAAAGCTCCACAAATATACAAATCAAAGCACAATTTGTATATTGTTAACTCGCTGCATTACAGACCTCACTCATATCACAGTTTCATCAACAGTCAGCACGAGAAGACCTGTTTCATTACTACTTAGGATACAAGTGAAACCATTTTCAGTACAAAGGGGAAAATAGAACAAAATAAAACTCTCAGTACGATACACAATCACTTTTTTACTGCCCTTCACAAAAGGAAGAAGTGACATTGCGTGTAATTTAATATTGAAAATTAAGCAAAACATCCAAATACTAATATCATATCAATTAGATACACAGGCAGCCCATTGCATGGCATGCTCCACTTAAATTATACACTGTACAGGATCAGCTTCTTAAATTTTATTACAGCCACTTCAATATAAATGTGCGAAAGTAAAGTGAGAGAATCACACATTGGTGAGATGCTAGAACCCGTTTCAGTCACCAGGACTCATGGAGCTTTCAAGAAGTGGAGGAGACCAGCTACTCTTTTCATAGAACAGTAGCATATTTTTAAACAAACTTTTTTTAAATTTTTATTTTAAATGCATTTGTTTTACAGTCATTTCAGTCGAGGTTCTTCTCAAAGGTGGCCATTATGTCATGCTGCATGGTCATGTCGAAGACTCCAGACATCTTAAGAGAAGAAAAGGGAGGGAGGGTCACATTTAAATACACGTTAAATATAACTATTAGACATTACCATGTGCAACACCATACCATAGGCTTTACGATATTACATAGCATGCAATTGAGGTTTTTCACCCACGTGACCAAGTCATGTGATGCATCGTTAGGCTGCCATTTTGGAGGTCACGGCTCGAATCAGTTTGAATGCGAGGAAGGCGACAAACGAAAAACATAAAAGAAAAAGGAGCGAGATGCAGAAAACACCTTCACTATCCAGCGACGTAGGGCATTTACAGGGCGAGCAGAGGGAGAGGTATTTGCAAAAATTGAGGTTAGCAGGCTTAGAGAACGACGTTTACCTGCTTCCACCAGGATTGTTCACTGACGTACGGAAGTACACGAAGCCCTCGTCTTTACCTGACTTCGGCCCACATGATCTGTATACCTATGTCGTTAAAAACCCATCGCCATACACAGGTATTGATCTGAAAGCGTATAAGTGTTTGGATGCCTACAAATATTTTGTGTCAGGCTGGGTAACATGCCTACATCAGCGGGTCGTCCCTGGAGCCGGTGGTCGCCATCTGATTACAGCTAAGGTTTGTTCACATTTTCATTTACTTTCGGTCCTCAGGATAAACAAAATGTTATTAAATGTCATTGAAATAACTTCTTAGTCTGTTGAGACATGGCCCGTTATAAATTTGCTGTTACCAGGCAATGACCAAGAACTGTATTATTAGGGTCGGTGTCTGTGTTGTAGCAGTGTACTAGCAGCTAGCTGTTAGCACTAGCTAATGTCAACAACATAGCTAGTATGTTACTGTAGCAATGTTTACGTTCAGTCATTTGGATGACTTAAAACCTTTCAGTCTCAAGTTTTTCCTTTACTGTATTTACTAGTTTACTGTAATTATGATCCGGCAGCTATTTACACCGGATCCAGTGTAAATAGCTGCCGGAGCGCGCTCCAGCTTGCTCCCCCTCAAATTAAGCAGCGCGCTCTGGCTTGCTCCCGGAGTGCTCCGGCCGAGGTTCCGGAGCGCGCTCCGGCTTGTTCCCCCTCAAATTAAGCAGCGCGCTCCGGCTTGCTCCCGGAGCAAGCCGGAGCGCGCTGCTTAATTTGAGGGGGAACAAGCCGGAGCGCGCTCCGGAACCTCGGCCGGAGCACTCCGGGAGCAAGCCAGAGCGCGCTGCTTAATTTGAGGGGGAGCAAGCCGGAGCGCACTCCGGAACCTCGGCCGGAGCACTCCGGGAGCAAGCCAGAGCGCGCTGCTTAATTTGAGGGGGAGCAAGCCGGAGCACGCTCCGGAACCTCGGCCGGAGCACTCCCGGAGCAAGCCGGAGCGCGCTGCTTAATTTGAGGGGGAACAAGCCGGAGCGCGCTCCGGAACCTCGGCCGGAGCACTCCGGGAGCAAGCCAGAGCGCGCTGCTTAATTTGAGGGGGAGCAAGCCGGAGCGCACTCCGGAACCTCGGCCGGAGCACTCCGGGAGCAAGCCAGAGCGCGCTGCTTAATTTGAGGGGGAGCAAGCCGGAGCACGCTCCGGAACCTCGGCCGGAGCACTCCGGGAGCAAGCCGGAGCGCGCTGCTTAATTTGAGGGGGAGCAAGCCGGAGCGCGCTCCAGGACCCTCGGCCGGAGCACTCCGGGAGCAAGCCGGAGCGCGCTGTTTAATTTGAGGGGGAGCAAGCCGGAGCGCGCTCCGGAACCTCGGCCGGAGCACTCCGGGAGCAAGCCGGAGCGTGCTGCTTAATTTGAGGGGGAGCAAGCCGGAGCGCGCTCCGGAACCTCGGCCGGAGCACTCCGGGAGCAAGCCGGAGCGTGCTGCTTAATTTGAGGGGGAGCAAGCCGGAGCGCGCTCCGGAACCTCGGCCGGAGCACTCCGGGAGCAAGCCGGAGCGTGCTGCTTAATTTGAGGGGGAGCAAGCCGGAGCGCGCTCCGGAACCTCGGCCGGAGCACTCCGGGAGCAAGCCGGAGCGTGCTGCTTAATTTGAGGGGGAGCAAGCCATAGCGCGCTCCGGAACCTTGGCCGGAGCACTCCGGGAGCAAGCCGGAGCGTGCTGCTTAATTTGAGGGGGAGCAAGCCGGAGCGCGCTGCTTAATTTGAGGGGGAGCAAGCCGTAGCGCACTCCGGAACCTCGGCCGGAGCACTCCGGGAGCAAGCCGGAGCGTGCTGCTTAATTTGAGGGGGAGCAAGCCGGAGCGCGCTGCTTAATTTGAGGGGGAGCAAGCCGGAGCGCGCTCCAGCAGCTATTTACACTGGATCCGGTGTCTAACACGTTTTTTTTTTCAAGCTGGTTCTCCCTCTCTGTCTGCAGCGTTAGTATGTAGCTTGACCTTCAAAATGGCGGACACCGGGGCGTCACGTGACCCTGTGACGTCAGGTGAAAAACCTCAATAGCATATTACCATAGACTGGGGTGACTGCAGGCTTTCATTCCAGCCAAATACGGCACACTTGATAATTGATTGGAGACGAAGATGAACTGATTAAACAAGCAAAATCAGGTGAGAGTAATGTTTGGTTAGAATCAAAGTCTGTAGCCACACCGGCCCTTTGTGGCAAAGAGTGAAAACCCCGGATAAATAAGAACAATGTGGACATGCTGCATGTTGGCGACACAAATAGCTACCCAATCCCATTAAATATAACTGACTAGTCATTATACAGATGTGTCTTTGTTGGAGCAGCTTAACATACACAGCTAGCGACAGTTAGTAAAATATATTCTTGAATAAAATAAGGCCGGTTTGTACAATCTCTTCCAGAAATGCTGGCTGTGGTTGCAGGTTTTCATTCCAACCAATCAGGATTCCACCCGTTTAATCGGAAAACCCTTGGTCATCAGTCCACCTGAACAGATGGAATAAAAACCTGCAGCCACACTTGCCCTTTATGGATAAAACTGAAACAAGGTAGGTTGCACAAAGAAGTTACATTAGTTGAACATTGCCTGCAACAGATAGTAACAGACAGTGGACTAGCAGTTAACATTTAAAGCAATTCCACAAATTAAACCTTTTCCACAGACTCAAAACTGATGCTGGTTCAGAGAACTGGTCCATGTTTGCCATCAGTCTGAGGAACAAACCTTTCCTTAAATTGGTGCGAGTTTTCTAGCATGAAAATGTTATCGGAAGGATTGGACATGAAGGGTGAACGCAAGTCAAAGTGAGAACCTGGTCACAGACTATGCCCAAGTGCTTTGGTACAGATACCAGAACAGCCAAGAACCAGTTCTTTGCAGTGGAAAGTATAAAATGGTTCCAGATTAGTCATGGGGTCTGCGGAAAAAAAAACATGTATGGTACTCACAGCTTCCCGTCTGCGTCTCTCTTGTTCCCTCTTGCGTGCCATCTCTCTTTCACTGTCCATGGAGCACAGGGTAGGAGAAGAAGGTTCTAGTGTTTTAGGCTGGTCCAAGATGGCTGCCATAATGGGAAGCTCTGCGGACTCCAACTCTGTCCTGGAGGCCTGGATCTCTGACTTGGCCTTAGAAAGCTGCTGCGTCAGGCTGTGAATCATTAAAAAGGAACACTGTCAGTAGCTTTATACAGTATTGCTGAACCTGCTGTTATGCAACCATTCACAGGGGGCTGTAGCCATAGGGACCAGAGCCTGGAAACAAATTAATAAGACATGAGCTGTAATGTGGATCCAAAGCAAGCATTCTACTGGAACTCAAAGAACAAGCGGACTTGTAATTGTGCATCTGTGAGCAGTTTTCTTTCAGAAAAATGAAAACTGCACTGAATAGGTTCCACTCTTTCACAATAACTAGAATAAAAGTATAGAAGCTGCCATATCTCCTTATTATAAAAGGAGTTGAAAAAACAAAACCTACAAGCATATAATAGTAGCATAAAGGTTCCTTCCAAAAGGACATGACACACATCTTGTTATGAGATCAATGTTTAACCCTCTGGGGTCGAGAGCTTCTCCGGTGAAGCTCGGCAGGTTTAAAATGAGTAGGTCATGTATTTAGATTAATATCTTTGCGAGTTATCATACAAGCATGATAAACATATTGACAAACTTTATACTTTACACTTTCCTATGTGCCCACTGCCAAATAATATTATATTTTTTAATTTACCTAATTAGATGAAACATAAAACTTGTCACCTTACTCAGTCACACCGGAGTCGGAGCGCTGAGCACCCACTTACACATTCATAAAAGACTATTCACATGGTAACTGCATGATAATTACTTTCACTTTCGATTGGTTTTTCTTTTGCGGTGGGAACACCCACCATATACAGGATAAAATCTGTCAGCCACAGTTTAGGCTACCTGTTTGGAGGTAAAACTTGTTGCGAGATGGCACACAGATTTTATGCTCTTCGGATGATTCAGGACAGCAATTCAATTCATGATTCAGGACAGTGATTCAATTCAATCTTGAGAATCGCGACACTGAAGAGCGCTGTCTTTTTTTTACTTCAACTCAATCCAGCTGAAGATCAACTCGAGTAAGTGTAAATATTTCTTCTATTTCTTATGAGCATATTGGTTGATATGCGTGTGCTGTAGTGCACACACAGGGAAAATGACTGAGCAATTTTTCCAGAGTTAAAAGTATTTTCCTCAAAAAAATAGTTAATTTTGCTCTACTTTGAGTTTAAAGAATAAAATTTGGGGTTGGATCAAAATTACAGAGTAATCATGTAACAGAGTAACAGATTTGATTGTGGCTCTGAACTGAGTAAAAGTGTTAATTTCAATACACACTGAATAGAGTAAAACTTAAAAAACAAAACAAAAAAACCAGATAAATTAAAATGTAAAAAGCAGTTTTAGACCTGTGTTGGAATGTGTGGGGAAAAAAACATGACCTTATCCATTGTGACAAACCATTTTGTTGACTTGACCTGATGGGATTAAGAGTTGGCAGTGGGAGGGGTTTTCACTCTTCTTATTGAACGGAATGGAATTTTTTACTCTTCTCATTGAATACCCCTCCCACTCCCAACCCTTTTTCCCCCAAAACAATAGGACTTACATTTTTTGATGGCCAGTTAATTGTCCAAATCAGTGGAGCAGATTTAAGTTTTTGTGCTTGATACATTCCTAAGACTGAACAGAATCACCTCAAGTGATCTTATTTTGTTTTAAAGTACAATCATGACATACATACTACATATATATATTATTGTAACTGAACTTTTGCTGAATACAAAAAAGTCATATGGAGTTTGAAAATACTGCTTATATTTGTTGAAACTGACAACAAAATCAGAGCATGCTAGAAAATACCCCCAGACCTCAGAGGGTTAAATGTACAGTATGAAAGATCACTTTAAGCCAGCCAATGAGAAATTCTCATCTGATGCAAAATAATGTAATTCAGTATTGTAAACGGAGTTCAATGTTAATCGAGAATACAGTGAGGAGGTAGGCCTCCTTTACTCAGATTAAAAGCCACAAAAGCCTCGCTCTGGGCCAGCATTTCCTCATCACCTGCTTTTGTCTGAGCCACTCCTTTCTCTGCCAGCCTCCACCTGGAGCTTACGTGCCCTTTCTCGCTCCTCCTTCTCCATGGCAACTTTGCGGAACTGTTGGAAACTCTCCTTGGATGACCGGATGGTAGCAGGTGCAAGAACAGACATCTTGCCCAGGCTTGTCCAGGACTCTGCATGCTTCAGAACAATTTCCTACCGAAATCAAACACAAATAAGATTAATATAGCAAAGTATGTGATACTAACACTAGCATTAAAGATGCAGTGCAGTGTTACTCCAGAACCAGGACTGGACAAAATACAATGTAGGTGATGTAAGGACGTACTGTTTTAGCCATGCTGGGCTTCTGGTCTTGGGTAGATTTGTGCTGTTCCCCATCTTCTGTGGATTTAGTCCCTGTTTAGTGTGTGAAAGAAGCCCAGTGAAAACCAGTTCTGGCTACAAATATGGGTTAGAAGGAAGAAGACTCTTTCAGAAGAAATGCTGACCAGGCATTGTGTGCAGCTGAGCGAAGGACTCTCCCACTACACCTGGGTCCCCCTGATCTTTCCCCACATGTGCCAGTGGGGTAGACAAACTGGGACACTGCTTTCAGACACACAGAGAGAGAGAGACAGAGAGAGAGAGAGAGAAAATATGAGATATGCTCATTGGGGAAAAGCAGTTGCACAGCTGAGTCCAATGAAGCAGCTGGCTGTGCCTAAAGAGAAACTAGAATTCAAATTAGAGAAACAGACTCTTCCACCCCTGCCAAATCAACATACAAAATATATAGTTTCTGAAACAGGTCTAACAATCCATTTTTAATTTACCAGCACTGCAAAAAGACAAACCTTTTTAAAAATCGAGTGCACAAACGTACTGTGCAGTTCCACAGCGGAGTCCTTAGCAACAGATTGATGTAGCATGAGGCAACCAACCCCCCCACACCACAGTAATTTGCCAATGATTACCATGTTTAATTTATTAATGAATGATGCATCTGCATTTTAACAATTTACGGTAGTTATATTTAATGTTGAGGAACACCCGAGAGAAAAGTTCATTTCTGTTTTCACCATTACAGCTGAGAAAAACAGTCAGTCTTGCCCCTTTTCCACCAAAGCAGTTCCAGGGCTGGTTCGGGGCCAGTGCTTAGTGTGGAACCGGGTTTTCTGTTTCCACTGAAAGAACTGGCTCTGGGGCCAGAAAAACCGGTTCCAGGCTAGCACCAGCTCTCTGCTGGGCCAGAGGAAAGAACTGCTTACGTCAGCGGGGGGGGGGGGGGGGGGTTAAGACCAACAACAATAACAAGACCGCGAAAGATCGCCATTTTTAAGCGACGAGAAACAGCAGCTGTACAAACGCGAAGTCATCCATTATTATTATTATTGTTGCTGCTGCTGCTTCTTCCGTAGCGACGTAATGACGTACACGTAATGACGTGTCTCCCCTTAGCACTGCGAGCTATGGAAAAGCAAACTGGTTCTCAGCTGGCTCGCAAGTTGAACAAGTTGTGAACCAGCACCAGTACTGGCCCCGAACCAGCCCTGGAACTGATTTGGTGGAAAAGGGGTATCAGTCACTCTCACCAACCTCATGCTCTCAATCAACCTGATCTCTCTCTCTCTCTCTCTCACTCACAGCCAGTCATTTTACCATGAAACACAGAAAACAAAAGCATAGACTCCTTCCATAAATTTCTCCTAACAAAAAACTTCCACATGAATGATGATAATTCTTTTTATTAAAAACTACTAGTCTTCGATTATTTGGAGCATCTGCTACACGAGTCCCTGTATATGGGCTGCTACTATAGAAACTATAATGCAACAGAATGAGCGCATTAACATTAGCCAACTATTCGTTACAGCCAGAACTATCTGTGCTGTTATATGAACATAAATACTGGCCAATCAGATTTGAGCATTCATCCATGCTGTGGAATAAATATCTGCTAAATAACATGTTTATTTTTAGGCTTAGATTATGTGGAGCATTCAACATACAAATCCCTGTAAAGGAGTTGCTACTATACATACATGTCAACCTATACGGAATGCCCGTATTTTATACGGATTTGATTCAATAAAACGTAGTATACGGGCGTATAAATAAAGTTATACGGATTCTTTAAAAAAACTTCAACTTATTTAGAGCTATAATCAATTCCCGCGATGATAAAAGAACGCATAACATTTACAAACGTACTGTACACCACAGACAGCCAGTAAAGAGTCTTATGAAATCGCGCGTTATCTTGTGGTAGCGAGACTTCGTTCCACTTTTGATCATACGCACACCGCATTGCGAGAATCCCGCCAACCGTGAAGTCATAGACGCCGGCTTCTGCGTAGAATCATACGTCATCCTCACCCGAGAGTAAAGATGCCTCATTCATGTGCTGCGTTTAACTGTACCAACAGGTTTACCGTCCAAACGAGATCACATGGGATTACCTTTCACAGGTGAGACTGGAAAAATACTTTTCATTGTATTTGGTCATTATAACGTAATTTTACGAACAGATTTTTCTGACTTTGTGGCTAATATGAAGTCTCGTGCATAATAGCCGCTCGGTGAAACCTGTCTCCAAACAACGAAGTATTTCCTTCGTAACTACGCTGATAACACTTTGTGTTTTTGTCAAACATTGGAGCTTTGTATTCATTCTGAAGGTTTATTGTTATTAATATTGAATAAAAAGTAACTGGGATATATCATTGTTAATTATCATTCAAATTTTAGGTAAATTATTTTAATTTGCATCTTATACGCATTTTATAAGGGAAATACGGATTTTGGAGGTTGGTTATACAGGTTTGATTGACCAAAAGGTTGACATGTACGACTATAGAAACAAGAATGTATCTGAAAGAGTATAAAGCTTGATAAAACTGTTGAATTTTGGGCCAAACTGCAAATATGAAAGACAAGTTAGAGGAGGGAAATGAGATCACAGCTCATTCTGTTCAAGATTCAACAGCAATAAATCCTAATTTGATAGAAACAAAGTAAAAACATTTTCTACAGGATCATCAAATTTACCTCATGCTTGGTGATGGACTGGCGTCTTGCCACAGATGCTGCGGAGTTTGAGGAGGACAGACCAGGAGGGGAGGATAGCGGAGAAAGGAGAGCAGGGAAACCTGACAAGTTGGGAAAGAGTTTACAATGAATGGACCGATCATAAAAGTCTGAGCAAACATGAAATCCAGAGAGCTCATAGCAGGAGCAGGATACTGACAAACAGAAAAGAATGAAGCCATGAGTTTAAGAGACAGACAACAAACAATTCTAGCAGCAAAGCAAAAACACAATGCTTAGTCACATAATGGAATAACGGCAGCGCAAGCAGAGCTAATCAGTCTCACGGGTTAGGTGTTTGAGGGCCACAGGTGGATGAGACAAGGGAATCGAACAGGCGGAAATCACAGTGATTCAGAGCAACGTCTTACCTTTCTGCTGAGGATTTACAGTGGCAGCAGTTGGTAGGGGGCATGTTGGGTCTGGGGGAGCAGATGCTGGGGAACTGTGGGCCATGAAGGAACTTGAGGGACTCTTAGACCAACTGGGTGAAGTAGGTGGATGTGGGCAGGCTGTGGGTGGAGAATTTTTAGGTAGTACTGCTTGGAGGTTTTGTGGGGAAGAGGGAAAGGTGGTGGAGATATCTGCAGCAGGAGGGGCAGTGGGAGGTGAGGGGCTGTGCTCAGAGGGTGGATTTTGGGGGGTTATCCAGGTCTTTCGAACTAGAGGAGTGGCTTTGGCACTGGGTCTGGAAGGCTGAGGAGGTAGCTGGCTGTGCAGGGCTAGAGTGGAGGGTGCGGTAAAGGTTTAAGAGGAGAGAAATGAGGAATGAAAAGCAGAACCACTGGACACACTAAACTGTCATAATCAAGTTCTATTTATAGACAGCACGCCAAAATAAAAATAAAAAAATCTGTCCATTTCAGAGAGAAGCCTAAAGATGGCCGTCTTTTAAACCTCCTTATTTCAGACAAATATGAAAGAATACTGCATGCACACTTGGAGAAGGCAATACTATTAAAGCAAATACACCTTTTGCCACGGATTTCAATAAGACCATTATGGTGACAGACACCGCGTACCAAAGCACAAACACTGCATAAAGACTGATAAAATATTGACCAGCATAATTATAAATGTGATATTTCGGAGGGTTTGTGGTCACAAAGTTACCGGTCATAGACCCTAATTCCATTCCCTGGACAAGAATCGTGTAGAAGAAAGATAGCTGACAGCATGGTCATATTTAATTTTTGAAGATTTACTGTGTCTCGCAAAAAGTATTCATCCCCCTTGGTGTTTGTCCTGTTTTGCTGCATTACAAGATGGAATTAAAATGGGTTTTGGGGGGTTAGCACCATTTGATTTACACAGTATGCCCACTACTTTAAAGGCGAAAATTGTTGTTTTATTGTGACAATTATTAAAATGATAAAACAGAAATCTGGAGTGTGCATAGGTATTCACCCCCTTTTGTATGAAACCCCTAAATAAGAGCTGCTCCAACCAATTCACTTCATAAGTCACATAATTAGTTGCTTAAGATCCACCTGTGTGCAATCAAAGTGTCACATGATGTCTGTATAAATCACCCTGTTCTGGAAGGACCCTGACTCTGCTACACTACTAAGCAAGCAACATGAAAACCAAGGAGCCTCCAAACAGGTCAGAGACAAAGTTGTGGAGAAGTATAGATCAGAGTTGGGTTATTAAAAAAAAAAAAAATCCTAAACTTTGAATATCCCACAGAGCACCATTAAATCCATTATAGCAAAATGGAAAGAATATGGCACCACTACAAACCTGACAAGAGAAGGCTGACCACCAAAACTCACAGACCGGGCAAGGAGGGCATTAATCAGAGATGTAACAAAGACACCAAAGGAGCTACAAAGATCCACAGCGGAGATGCGAGTATCTGTCTATAGGACCACTTTAAGCCGGACACTCCACAGAGTGGGCAGAAAAAAGCCGTTGCTTAAAAAAAAAAAGTTTGCCCAACAGCATGTGGCAGACTCCCCAAACACATGGAAGAAGATTCTCTGGTCAAATGAGACTAAAATTGATCTTTTTGGCCATCATGGGAAATGCCAGGTGTGGCGCAAACTCAACACCCTGAGAACACCATCCCTACAGTGAAGCATGGTGGCGGCATCATCATGCTGTGGGGATATTTTTCATCTGCAGGGACAGGAAAGCTGGTCAGGACTGAAGGAACGATGGATGGCACTAAATACAGGGCAATTCTGGAGGAAAACCTGTTTGAGTCAGCCAGAGGTTTGAGACTGGGATGAAGGTTCACGGTCCAGCAGGACAATGACCCTAAACATACTGCTAAAGCTACACTGGAATGGTTTAAAGGGAAACATTTAAATGTCTCTGAATGGCCTAATCAAAGCCCAGACCTCAATCCAATTGAGAATCTGTGGCATAACTTGAAGATTGCTGTATACCAACGCAACCCATCTAACTTCAATGAGTTGGAACAGTTTTGCCTTGAGGAATGGGCAAAAATCCCAGTGGCTAGATGTACTAAGCTAATAGAGACGTACTCTAAGAGACTTGCAGTTGTAATTGCGGCAAAAGGTGGCTCTACAAAGTATTGACTTTGGGGGTGAATACCTATGCATGCTCCAGATTTCTGTCCCCCCCCCCCCCCATCTTAAATTATTGTTTGTCTCACAATAAAACAATTTTCACCTTTAAAGTGTTAGGCATGTTGTGTAAATCAAATGGTGCTACCCCTCAAAAATCCATTTTAATTCCAGCTTGTAATGTGACAAAACAACAAGGGGGATGATTACTTTTGCAAGACACTGTAGAAGATATTAAAAAGTACACAATACCAAAATGTGAATCTTGTGAAAGATGATAAAAACGGGCAGTTACTGTAATAAGATTTATTTCTTGACCATTTTTAAAAAAATATGTTTGTATCATTTTACCATATCTACACCACAGTGCATCATTAGAATCCCCAGTAAACATTTGTACTTGATTTATAAAGAAGCCAACAAGCTCTCTCATACACACAAACAAGCTCTCATATTTTTTTTCCCCTCTCTCTCTCACTCACACAGACAGAAGGGGTGCAGATGCAGTGAGCCTAACCTGGTGGTGCTTTGGCCTCCTCAGCAGGTGGTTTGGTGGCCTGCTCAGACAGGTCTTTAGAAGACTCCTTCATCTCAAGGGCAATGCTCTTCTTCAACGCCTGATCGTGGAAGGAGGGGGAATTTTGTTTCACTGTGTTGCATGAAGTGAAAAGCTCCATGCACTCATACTAAAAATAATCCTGAGTTTAAGGCTAAAGGTAATTTTTCTTTACCTTGTTTTTAGTTTTGATCCCATGACCATGGGCTTTGTTTTTCTTCTTAGGTTTCTGCTCTGTAAGACATGCAGAATGAGTTTGAGTGCAATGTAAGCAGGGGAAGGGCAAAGCCTAAACTCCACACACTGCAACTGTATAGCCAGTTTTTTCCAGGACTAGTTACCCATGACATGAAATAAAATAAATCACAGTTTATTTAAAAACCATAGGTTTTTGGACATACACATAACAACAGGGCTAAAACTAGTTAGTAGTTCTGGACGAATTAAGCATCCTATCCCTTTACATTCCAAGTGTGCATGCTCAGCATACGTGAATAGAAATGTGCATGATATCTGCCATTGTGAACGTGATGGTGAGTAAAATTGAAAACAACATAACATGTGATGGCAAAATAAAAGACAAAACACACCACTCATCTTAAAATGTACAACAGGTGTCTAGGAAAAGGAGTTTATTTGAGTCTCTGGGTGTCAAACACCAAGGTCAAGGAGTCAACTTTATACCCGTTTAGGTAAATAGTTGTACACAGCTACAAAAAAGATGCTTGCATTTTAGCAGGACAAAATGTCTACCTTCTAAAATAAAACTTTGTTTGGTCCTACTATACCCATGCCAATTACAATCTGGTCAGTACCTCATACAACATTATGATGCATTTTCATACAATCAGTTTTAAGATTGTTTTGTTACATGTATAACTTTACAAAAAACGATAATATATTTACAAGGTGAAATCACAGTCTAAACAAATGCAACAGGAGAACCACACAGTGATGACTATGCAGCAAGGTTAAAAAGAGGAACAGCTAGAACTCACAACATGGATGACAGGATGTCCTACGAAGCAAGAATCTGTGATCATGCATTTACATTTTCTGTCTCTCGGATGCATGTGGGCCCATTACATCAGTGCAGTGGTAGGCAATATTACTATCATAGTTAAATTCTATATGTTACAATATGCATTTCTGGGCCTCATTGGTGTAAAAAACAAACCCACAAGCTTTAAAAAAAAAAAGAAAAAAAAAAAAAAAAAGGGTGCCTGTTTCTTTGCGCTTTCAATATGTTAGCATAACCAAATTATATACATCATCTATGCAAAAATACCTTTAGGTATAGTGCGGTTATATTTTTACCATATTGTCCAGCCTTGTCTCAGTGCCTTCAAAAATGCTTAGGGCCCTTAATGTTGTTTACACAAACATTTAACACTTTAAGATAAATAAATTTGGAGGACAGAAAAACTTGAAGCTAGATATAGACTTTTGTATTACTTAAATGACCCATTTACTAGGACTTGGAGCTTAAATGCTTGAAATCACCAAAGCTATTGCTGAGAAACCATAGAGCCAAAGCCAATCACAATAGCCGGCTTCTATTCTTGAAATTAAATTCTTGGTGTGTGTCATATGGGCACAGATTTTGTGGTGGTGCATTTGTTCTGCACAGTGTGAATGAAAGAGTGACATCAGGCATTTCTCTGCACTGAGCACAAGCTGGCCTCATTTCCAACTACAGCAGCATCTTCAAGAATGCCAACAGACATAAATAAGCGAGTAGGATGAAACATGAACAAAATTATTAAAGCCTGCAAAAAAATTGAAAGGGAGGAGGAGGAAAAAAAAAAATCACCACACAACAGGAAAATAGCACCTGACAAAAACTGTAGCCAGGGAGCGTTTTGTAACAAGACTTATTTGCTCATTTGTAAGGAAAAGTGCACAAAATATACAACACCCATTTAACAATATTAAAAAAACAAAAAACAAAAAAAACAACAAAACTGAATTTAGTAGCATTCAAGTATCTGGTTTCCAGTACGTGTTAAAGTGACATCAGTTCTATTAATGGGAAAAACAGTGTGTCCAAGAAAATATAACTTTTTTTTTGGTTCGTCTCTTTTTCTTCCCTTCAACCAACTAGTGAAGTGTAGGGTGGTGGGGTGGGGAAAATTCAACCTTGCCCCAGAGTGTGTTAGAAAGGTGGTAAAAGAGGGAGAAAGTGCTTATGGAGATCAGCTAACCTGAGTCAGAGTCACTGCTATCAGAAGAACTAGAGTCAGAACTACTGCTGTCAGAATTGGAGGAGGAACTGCTGCTCTCACTAAGACGGGAAGAGTGCGCCAGCTCCTTGGGCTCTGCTGCTGCCACCATACATTCACCTTAAATAAATAAATAAATAAATAAATAAAAAAGAGGGAGAAAGACACCAGCTGGTAAGTTGAATACAAAGTGGTTATGCTTTCAGATAACTTGACACTGTCTACACAAGACCCAAGAAAAATGGTAAATGGACGATATATTCTGTACTGCTACACATGTAAGACAACACCAAAGAAAAATCCTGAGATCAGAAGAAAAATTAATTTAAATTGGGACACTGCTACAACCGTCCATGGCTGAGCAAACCTGGTCCCGCTTTTTAGGAGAGAGGATGGCATTACACCGTCTCCTGTCAATCTGAGCAACACTAATCAATCATGGCTGGCTGTAAGCTCGTGTGTGGGGACAAATGTTGTTTGTGCTTTCCTCGGAATATGTTCAGATGCCATGTGATGCACCATGTGGTGGCTGGTTTCTCATGTCTTCGAGAATATGTGCCAATACCTGTATTGTGTTTGACTAAAGCTTGGTTAAGTGTGTATCATTAACTAAAGCACTTGACCTGTCCCTGCATAATTTTATGCATTGTGCTGCTGCCATGTGATTGTTTCGAAAATTTTTTTTTTTTTTTAAAGTATTTTTTCTTGGAGCAGGCTTCACTCTTAAATAATTCCTAATGTAAGGGTGCTGACCCAAATGTGCAACTCAATTTCCAAAGAAAAAGGCCGCACCTTGCATATAATGTCCTTTTATTGCACAAACGCGTTTCGGCGTGTGCCTTCCTCAGTGTGCAACAATGTAACCACAAAAACACTTTTAAATACCCACACCCATTACCACACCCCATTACAACAAACCAATGACAATGAAGTATTTAGACCATGTGTCAAAATAATCCTTCGATTGGAAAAATACATTCACAAAACATTACAGACATTATGTGCATATTTACAATTATGCAATGCAGTATATCCATCAGTACATTATTACCTTCATAAAAAACAAGTCAGGGATAGCTCTTCATTCATCCCATTCGGTATACACGTATTCAAATTAAAAATATACCACGCCTCTCGCTGTAAGAGATGGTTCTCTCTATTTCCCCCTCGTGGAGACCTGTAAACCATCTCTAGTCCCATAAATTTCAACATACTAGCGTCATGGCCAGCAGACTGGAAATGCCTTGCCACAGATGATTTTTCGTTTTTTCTTATTGAGCATTTATGTTCAAAAATTCTCATTTTTAACTGTCTCTTCGTTTTACCCACATAAAGTATTCCACAAGGACAAGTCAAAAGATAAACGACAAAGGTAGACAAACAAGTAATTCTTCCCTTGACTTTGTACGTTTTTCCTGTTTTGGAGTGCGTGAATTCTTTTTCTGTAAGCATAAAGTTACATGCTGCACAGTTAAAACATTTGAAATTACCTTGTGAAACACGTGGAGGAAAAGATAAAAACGGTTGAGTGAATGCAGGGAAGTGTGACCGCACTAGTTTATCACGCAGACTTGGCGCTCTTTTGTAACAACTGCGTGGTAGATCCTGAAAAGAATTACCAATATTTGGGTCACTCTGCAGAATATGCCAATGCCGTTGTACAATAGTTTTCAAATCATTTGAGATGTGACCATACGTGCATACTAGAGTGACAGGAGGAATAATATTAGAACGGTTATGTCTAGCGCTATTAGTAAGTAGATCTGAGCGCTGAATATTGCGCACACGCTCTAAGCAATTGTCCAACAAGTGGCCCGCATATCCCCTGTCGCGGAATCTTTCGCACAGTTCCCCTGCTTGTTGCTCAAATACTGCCTCGTTGTTACAAATCCTGCGCACTCTCAACAGTTGACTATAGGGTAAACTACGTTTAAGAGAAGGTGGATGGTAACTCTGATAATGTAAAAAGGTGTTGCGATCAGTATCTTTACGATATATTTCAGTATGCAAAACATTGTCAACCTTTTTCACCAAAACATCCAAAAATGGCATGACATTTTGATCATAACTCAACGTAAACTTGATCGAGGAAAGTCGAGTATTCACATAGTCATTAAACGAGAGGCGTGGTATATTTTTAATTTGAATACGTGTATACCGAATGGGATGAATGAAGAGCTATCCCTGACTTGTTTTTTATGAAGGTAATAATGTACTGATGGATATACTGCATTGCATAATTGTAAATATGCACATAATGTCTGTAATGTTTTGTGAATGTATTTTTCCAATCGAAGGATTATTTTGACACATGGTCTAAATACTTCATTGTCATTGGTTTGTTGTAATGGGGTGTGGTAATGGGTATGGGTATTTAAAAGTGTTTTTGTGGTTACATTGTTGCACACGCCGAAACGCGTTTGTGCAATAAAAGGACATTATATGCAAGGTGCGGCCTTTTTCTTTGGGAATTCGAAAAAATGTGAACATGAGCAGGTTCTCAGATGTTCCTAGTAAAATGGATGGGGAGTGTATACCTCACTGCTTTGAAGAGGTACAGTGGTGCTTGAAAGTTTGTGAACCCTTTAGAATATCTATCTATTTCTACAAACACATGACCTAAAATGTCATCAGAATTTCACCAAGTCCTAAATGTGAATAAAGAGAACCCAAACAAACGACACAAAAATATTATACTTGGTCATTTATTTATTGAGGAAAATGATCCAATATTACATATCTGCGAGTGGCAAAAGTATGTGAACCTCTAGGATTAGCAGTTAATTTGAAGGTGAAATTAGAGTCAGGTGTTTTCAATCAATGGGATGACAATCAGGTGTGAGTGGGCACCCTGTTTTATTTAAAGAACAGGGATCTATCAAAGTCTGATCTTCACAACACACATTTGTGGAAATGTATCATGGCACGAACAAAGGAGATTTCTGAGGACCTCAGAAAAAGCGTTGCTGATGCTCATCAGGCTGGGAAAGGTTACAAAACCATCTCTAAAGAGTTTGGATTCCACCAATCCACAGTCAGACAGATGGAGGGAATTCAAGATAACGGTTACCCACCCCAGGAGTGGCTGACCAACAAAGATCACTCCAAGAGCAAGGCGTAATAGTCAGAGAGATCACAAGGAACCAAGGGTAATTTCTAAGAAACAAAAGGCCTCTCTCACACTGGCTAATGCTCATGAGTCCACCATCAGAACACTGAACAACGGTGGTGTGCATGGCAGAGTTACAAGAAGGAAGCTTCTGCTCTCCAAAAAGAACAAAAGAACATTTGATGAAGATCACTTGGACAAGCCAGAAGGCTACTGGAAACATTTTGTGGATGGAGGGGTTCAAAATAGAACATTTTGGTTTAAATGAGAAGCATTATGTTTGGAGAAAGGAAAACACTGCATTCCAGCAGAAGAACCTTCTCTCATCTGTGAAACATGGTGAGGGTGGGATGATCATGGTGGCCTGGGCCTGTTTTGCTGCATCTGGGCCAGGACGGTATGCCATCACTGATGGAACAATGAATTCTGAATTTGTCCAGTGAATTCTAACAGGACAATGTCAGGACACCCATCCATGAACTGAACCTCAAAAGAAAGTGGGTCATGCAACAAGACAACGACCCTAAGCACACAAGTCGTTTTACTAAAGAATGGTTAAAGAAGAATAGAATAAATGTTTTGGAATGGCCAAGTCAAAGTCCTGATCTTAATCCAAGAGAAATGTTGTGCGCGCAGTCCATGTGAGGAAACCCACCAATATCCCAGAGTTGAAGCTGTTCTGTAGAGGAATGGGTTAAAATTCCTCCAAGCCGATGGGCAACACTGATCAACAGTTACTGCAAAAGGTTAGTTGCAGTTATTGCTGCACAAGGGGGTCACACCAGATACTGAAAGCGAAGGTTCACATACTTTGGCTGCTCACAGATCTGGAATATTGGATCATTTTCCTCAATAAACAAATGACCGAGTATAACCTGTTTGTCTCATTTGTTTAACTGGGTTCTCTTTATCTACTTTTCGGACTTGTGTGAAAATCTGATGTTTTGGGTCATATTTATGCAGAAATATAGAAAATTCTAAACAGTTCACAAACTTTCAAGCACCACTGTAAATATATACCGGTATTACCCATCACAGTAGCAGACTAAACAAAAGTCAAACATGGAGATGTCCATGCATGTAAACCCCCATGTTTTTCCTTTTGCAGCTTGAACACATGGTGGAAAATTACATAAATCTGTATACCCTCATTTACACCTAGGAGGGGTTTAGATTCACCAAAGCACCCAACAAGGCTAATTGCTTTATTTTACAAATGACACCACCTGCTGGGGGGGGGGGGGGGCTGGCCCATGGTTGGCTGTCAAATGTGGCTTGAAGGCAGAGATGCATTTACATTTGCTTAACATCTGGATAATATAGATATTTCGGCAGTGCTTAAAAGCGGAGTTCCTGATGAGTGTACGAGCAAAATATTTGCAAGGGCACAAAATTGATCTGAATAGAAGAATATTATAGCATATGAACCATCGAATTGTGTAATATAGTCTATTTCACATCAATAAATTGCTGCATTGTCTTGTGACCATGATACCAATAATGAGATACACATGACAGTTACAAACACATTTATTCCTTTCTTTGACACTATGCCATGTACCAGAAACAACACCACAACATTTTTTATGGTGTGACTCTGCTGGGCGCCTGGTGGACGGCAGTGAACCAGCACTTTCACTTTACACCATTACTATATAGTTATGATCAAATATCAAACTTGATCAGTCCAACAGTTGTCGGGTTACATCGGTCATGTCCACACGCTTTGGAGCTCTGAGCACGCAGCCACAGACTGCAAAACGCATGCACACCATTAGGACTAATTAGCACATACCTGTTCCTGATTAGAGCTCAATCACAGCACAGGCATATAAGGACTCTCAGTAACACACAGACTTTGTGAGAGCCTTGTATTTTGCATCGCTTTTCTGGTTTTGACCCCGTTTATGTTTTTGGACTGTGAGTATTGCATTACCTCGGATATCCTTTCTGTGCCTCGTTCAACCACTGCCTGTGTTTCAGCTCTGCCTTTGTCTCGGTTTTGGAACCGTTTGCTGGCATGTTTTCAGTAAAACTCTTCCTGCACTTACATCAGTCTAACAGTCTCACATGATAGAAACCGTCAACTGTCCAACAAGCTAGTGGACTAGTCAAACTGTTTTAACTAGTTTTATATGAAACAGTTGTGAACATTTTCTGTAAAATGTGTTAGTAAATAATCCGACATTAAAAAAAAAAAAGTAAATTAAAAATAAGCGCTGGATAAAAACCCATCTGTTATTTGTGAATAAAGATACAAATTTTGTTGTCTGGTGGTCAAGTGTTTTTGAAATATGTTGCCTTGCACTTAGGATCGGGTTCCCTGTGGTGGTACACATTCGTACGTACGGACGTTGTACGGTCGCAAACGCCATCAAAAATCAGATCAATGCATGTCTCTTAAGTATGGGGCTCCTTTGGTATGAATACTTTTAAACGACTTGTATATGGAGAACATTTTTGTGTCTTTTTCGCAACTCTTGGACAAATATTCATTTCCCAGGCAGTGTTTTTTAAGATATCTGCAGGTATGTAATTTTGTCCATAATACATTCCCCATGTTTCCTCAGTTACCTTCTGATTCGGTTCTAGATGTTTTTTTTTTTTAAACACCAATCCCAACTCTGAAAGGCTCGATATATTTACAAATCAGTTTAATCTTATACAATCTGACTCTGAACTCTATCAAGGCCCTTTGGTAGGAGGATGTAGGGCAGGTAATTTCAGAGGAGGTTTGGTCGGAGATTTTAAAACGCGTACACAAATCTCTCTGTGCAAGGCATGGTCTTATTCAATTCAAAATCGTACATCGCATTTATTATACAAAGGCTCGGCTGTCTAAGCTCTATGACGATGTTTCCCCAGTGTGTGATAGGTGTCAACAATCTCCCGCAAACCTCTCACACATGCTCTGGCTTTGCCCATCCTTATATAATTACTGGAAGGAGATATTTGACACCTTATCAGAATTAATGGAGGAAAAAGTAGAGCCAAACGCTCTTGGTGCACTGTTTGGGGTCTTTCCTTCATAGCCCTCTATTTCTACATCTAAAAAGGATGCCTTAGCCTTTGCCACCCTGCTTGCTACGAGACTAATACTGACCAAGTGGAAATCATCATCATCTCCCTTTCAGACCCAATGGATAATAGACACCGTTTATTTTATTAGATTGGAAAAGATCAGACTTTGGGCGGCACGGTGGTGTAGTGGTTAGCGCTGTCGCCTCACAGCAAGAAGGTCCGGGTTCGAGCCCCGGGGCCGGCGAGGGCCTTTCTGTGCGGAGTTTGCATGTTCTCCCCGTGTCCGTGTGGGTTTCCTCCGGGTGCTCCGGTTTCTCCCACAGTCCAAAGACATGCAGGTTAGGTTAACTGGTGACTCTAAATTGAGCGTAGGTGTGAATGTGAGTGTGAATGGTTGTCTGTGTCTATGTGTCAGCCCTGTGATGACCTGGCGACTTGTCCAGGGTGTACCCCGCCTTTCGCCCGTAGTCAGCTGGGATAGGCTCCAGCTTCCAGCTTGCCTGCGACCCTGTAGAAGGATAAAGCGGCTAGAGATAATGAGATGAGATGATCAGACTTTCATGAAGGGGCTCCACCAATACATTTGGGAAAATACAGGGCTCTTCCCCCCCCCCAGTTAGTTAAGAGGATGAATTTCCCACTCATCCCTGACTGAAGTGACTCTCGTGGTTTGGCTGGGTATTACTGCTGTGTTTGTTGTGGTATAGGTGTTAGACTGCTGTTCTGACTAACTGCGTCTGCTACGGACACAACTGACTATGTGCTGACTTTTTACCTGTTCATTTTATCTCATTAAAATTTTTTTTTACTATTAACATTTGTTTATTAGAGTTCTGTGGGTTCCATACAGCTCATGTCAATTTTTTTTTTAATATATAAATTCTCTGTTAGCTATTACACCTTTGTAAACCCCCCCCCCAAAAAAAAGGTGTGCGCATGGACAATTTTCATGTAAACCGCTTCAACAGAATCAGAGTACAATCCTGATGAATGAAACCAAGTATAAAATGGATCTTGTAGTCTAAAGTATGAATTGTCTAATTATTAAAACATGAGAACAGAGAAAGTGGATCCTTACTCTTTGCCTTGGTCTTCTTGGTAGGCTTTAGATCTTCACTGGCCTTCTGTTTCTCCGTCTCCATCTTTTCGTCTTTCGGTTTTCGGGGATTTTTCTCTGGAGAGAGAAATGGAACAAAAGGAGTATATGTGAACATTGTCTTTAACAGTGCTAAAATCCTGATTTTACCTCAACAGCATAGTAGTGTACTCACGGCCAGGCTTCTTCCTGAGGCAAGTCATGACAAATGCCTCCAGAGCTCGAAGTGTTGTTGGTTTGAGTGTCTCAAAGTCAATCTCAATCTCTTCAGGGTCTGTGTCTCGAAGCATAGGCTCTCTGGCCTTGATGATATTTACCACTTTGCCTAGTTTGTCTCCAGGCAGCTTGTTGATGTCCAGACTCAAGCGTCGTTTCTCCTCATAAGACATTGGCAGTGCAAGCTCCTCTTCAGACTCGTATCCTTTGCTCTCCATATTCTTCCTAATCACAGAAGGGCTTGTATTTAGACCGGCAAAAATACAAAATTGCACACAAGAAAAAGGCATGAGTGCAGGTGAGTGTTCACAAACCCTGATGACTTGCTGCAGCTTGACCTCTTGTGCACTTTCTCTGGAGCTGGCTTCCACAGATCACCACCTTTTCGCTTTTCTTTTCTTCTTTTCTCCTTCTTTGACTTCTCTTTCTTCTTTTGTTTCAGCAACGGTGTTTGGGTCAGTAATTGCAGCTGCTCCCGCACTGCCTTTAGCTAATTGACAGAGGTGTTGCCATTATTTAAGAGGGGTGGGAAGGGCACGACACCTACACAAACAAGGGTATAAAAGATATTGTGCAATACCTGTTCCTCCAGAACAGACAGTCTTTGTGCTCTTTTCTCTTCGTCTTCCTCAGAGTCGGATGAGCTTTCTGACAAAGAAGATTCGGAGTCGCTACTCTCTGAGCTGGACGGACTTCCTGTTTGCTCATTTTTCCCCTTTTTGAGCACGAGGTGCTGGCTAGGAGTCGAAGGTCTGGGCTCATCTGGAATCTTAACAAAGCGGGACTCAAAAACCTCCTGAACAGAGAAGACCAACATTCATGGTCAGTCATCTCTCTTAAGATACACACCAGGCCAAGACATGACCTTGGTCAGTATATTCTCAATTCATATGGGGAAAAAAAAAAAATCAAAAACCAAATGAAATCATTCACCTGGAGTTTTCTGGCCATAGCCACAACCTCGTGGTTCGGTGGGTTGTATTTGTAACAATTTGAGAACATAAGACGAATGTCTGCAACAAACTGCAAGGCGTCCGTGTATTCACGATTGTCCATCTTTTTCTGAGGAGGAAAACCAGTAACATGTCAGCTACCCATCTTGTGCTACACGAAAAAATTCCATACTTCAAAACTTTATAAACCCTTGCAAATTACCCATCATCTGAACTCAACAGTTTTAACAAAGCCAGAAATTGCATTTACACAATTCCCCTCTTACCCCAAAACAGTGCTCAAAACTAAAGACACAAACTTTGGACACCAAGTCTTAGATGGTCAATTACACTTTGGATAAAAGATTGTACAAACTGCATTTTTGGCCAAAGTATTCAATTCTTGATCTTACTTTAATGGTGCCCAAATCCATAGGCTGATGGATGATATCATGATAGTCATGCAGGCCGAGCGCCACAGTGTCCACTGGTTCGTAGAACGGCCAGGCGTAGGCAGAGTGCCTTTTGGCGAACATCTCCTTCAAGATACCACTACAGTATTTAAGCCTTTCGGAGAGCTTGGCCCTGCGCCCCACCTGGTGCTGCGGTGGCGACTCTGGCAGGTCTTTACATGGTGGTTTGATGGGTCGCCCGCTGCCTCGCCGGGAAAACAATTTCAGCACCTTCGGTTCAGGGATGCAGGGAGAGGACTCATTGCTGGCAAGGTCAGGGGCTGAGGGGGTTGTGGTGTCTGCTTTTCTTTTCACCCCCTTTTTTAACTGAAAAGACAAATGCATATTGAGAATTGCATCTCTGTCTCGGTTAAAAACATCTGCACGTCTATACTAGTGTATGTAAAAAAGAGACCGACTTTGGTTTCAAGCTGATTAGACAGGGGTGCAGATGAGATGGTGTGTAGTGCCTCAGGAGGTATGACGGTCACCGTCTGTTGAAACACAACCTCAGACACAGGAGACTGAGGCCGCGTTTTCCCCGGTCCTGGTATGCACACAGGGGAACAAGGTACTTTTTCACCCTAAAGATAACTGCACAAATTGTATGCAGAACACAAATCCAAAAGGGCAGAATGGGAACGACACCCTGGGGTAAAGAATCTTTTTGCCCAGAATGTTTTGTGCTATCCAAATTCCTCTTGGGCTGGATCTACCGAATTATATCAAGTTGCACACAAAACACTTTTGTCAGATTCATGTTATGATAATCTAATGTATATCTGTATCGTTAGTCTTTTGTTAAAAAAAAAAAAAGTCAAACTTAATGCAAATAGCGTCAACATCGATACCACCGCCAACCACTCTAGTCCTTTCGTTTACTGATTTGTGTTAGCGCCTATGGCCAAATCACAGCTGTGGAGATCTTCAGTATAACCATACTCTTGCTCGTGAAATACTGCTTTATTAAAAAGTCACTGACGTCCCCTAACCAAAGCTGAAATCTATTAAAGCATACCCGCAGCGGCCATCCTTCTTCCTTTCAGAGGTGTCTTGGTGGTAACTGCTGTGATCTCACACTCGTCCTGTGGCATTTCAGCTACTTTCTCAAGGAACAACTTCTCAAGAGCTTGAGCCATTAAAACTATATCATCTCCCGGCTGAGGGGGGAAAAAAAAAGTTTTAATTGGGCTTCAACAATTTAAAAGAATACGCAAAATGGACATCTGTTTTAACAGTATTTAGACTTTTTACCCGGTTGTATACGTAACAATTTGTAAACATCGTGTTGAAGTCTTCGACACACTCCATAGCCGTCCAATAGTAATTATTTTCAAGACGCCTTTTGATGGTGTTCAAGTCCATTGGGTTTTTGATTACTGTATAATAATCCTGAAATCGAAACAGAAAACAATGCTAAATTAAAATATCTTTCGCATTCATTCAGAGAAAATAAAAATACACACACAATTCATTACAAATGTTCAGTCTAGCCCTTGAGGCCCTTTAACTGCATTTTGGTTAGTTAGAGTTTATAACACACAGAACCAGCCTTTACTCTCAGTTCAGATGCGTTTGGACCTGAAATAGAGTAAAATGTGGACTAGCTTGGGGCCCGTTTGAACTGGACTGAGAATCTCTGAGACCATCACAAGGCAGTGGTCTTTTAGTCATATCTGTAAAGAACCAGTGAGACTTTAGGTTGTTAGTCCAACCAAGCAAGGACATACCTGATTTGTTTAATCAATTTTAAGCCTAAAATATTTAAATTATTACTAGCTACGGCTTTTCTGCGACCAAAATAATAACCTGTAGCACTTATAAATTTAAGACTCTTCAACATACCTGGTTTAGCTCATCAGCTACCTCGGAGAATAATCAAGCAGTCATGTCATGATACATGTCCACTTGCAAATTTCGTTGTTACTAACTAGCAGATAATCTAATGAGCTTACTAGAATTAAAATTTATAACAGTGCTAAGTTGCTGTCTCTAATAATCCAACGAAAAATGAGGAAACCCATCAAACAATGGCGAGAAGCAAATAAGTAAAGTCTCCCTGTGCGGACGATGCAAGCATCACCGATTGATAGGCTAAATGCAAGCGACAGGAATAACTGTATAATATTGAATGTGAATAGAATATAACCATTGCAAAACTATAATTGGACACATATTGTTAGTAGATATTGTAAAACCCAAAACTGTGCGGCTGGAGCCCCCATGAATCCCAACTCACAGGCAGGTTGAGCTGAACAGCATCCACAGGGTGTCTGAAGGGCCAGGAGAACTGATGCCTCCACAGGGCTCGGACCACCACTTTCTCCAGGTACTGGAGCTGATTGGTGAGGCGCCCAGGTTTTTTATTGTTCTTGTACTCGGGAGGAGGGGGGTTCCTGTTCATTCTGAGTACTGGCTCGGACATGGTCGGTTCTGCTCCAAAGACACAGGTGCACAGAAAGATGTTCTGAAGCTATGTCTGGCCAGCTCAGCATTCATTACACAGCCTCTGCCACTGTGAAGAAGGAAAGCAGTTTGAGCACAGTCATTTCACCCTGCAGTCATGAGCCAAACAGCCCTTGTTGTAACGGCTGTTTATTAATGAGCATACAGACTAACTAGTATTTCCATCTTGTTGGAGAAAAGGAATTAAAATCGTGATAACTGAAAGCTATGTTAAAACCATATAATATTTGGTGCAACCCTTAACTTTTGGTAGTCTATAAATATGAACATGGCGGCTATTTATAGTACATTCAAACTAGGTTATTATATATCTTATGGTTTGGTGCAACAAGCTGCTGCTCCTCAGGCCCCAGCAAGCCTCTTAGATCTTTCTTCTTTGCTCAGGATATAGAAACACGTCAAAATTCTTGCCAACTGAAGTTTAATTACACATATGCTATGAATATAGTAGAATAGAGCAAACGATTTCTCTCTGAGAGACAATACACTTTTGTTCTCTCAACACACCTGAACACACTGTGTTTTTCATGGCTTAGCTACAGGTCGGTTAGCAGTTCAAAAAAAAGAACAAAAATAGGCTTGCTGGGGCTTGAGGAGCAGCAGCTTGTTGCACCAAACCACAAGATATATAACCTAGTCTGAATGTAAATAGCCACCATGTTCATATTTATAGACTACCAAAAGTTAAGGGTTGCACCAAATATATGGTTTTAACATAGCTTTCAGTCATCATGGTTAAAACTTGCACCTACTCCCTAGTAGATGCAAAATCTGCTGTAAACTAAACTATTTCGGTGCATTTTTAAGAGTGCATGTTTACTGACGCTTCATTTTCTTATAATTTTGTGACACGCATAATGATTTTTGTGGGAAGTATTTTTGTGGTCCATGATTACTGGACAAAACCAGCTTACCGAAACACAGTTTAACAGCAAATAAACACGAGTTATCAGATAAATTACAGAGCAGACTGCCAAACGACCACTTAAGTGATGGTGCAAAATGTGATTATTAAAAACTAAGATTTGTGAAGTACACCACAAAACATTTTACCATGATTGCAACATTAAACTTTAATCTGTTGTTCATCATACTCAAATGCAAATTTAATTTGCAACCACTTCATTCTTTCTTTACTGTTGTGTTACTAAAATGCTCAAGTAAGCACATAAATTAGAAATAAAACAGTGTGCCAACACTATTGGAAGGTCCATTTGGATTTTGTTAAACTTTGAGAGACCAGCACTACATTTCCCAAAAGATGCTAAGAGCATCTTAACCAGAAGAGCACACGCGTTTCTTGTGCAGCTCATGCTACCATTTAATGGTGATCTTTGTGCTGTGACGCTTTTAGCAAACTCTGTGCGTATCTTCTTGAAATAAATATTCCAGTAAGAAAATCAGACCTCAACCATTTCCCTGCGCCTCAATAATGGATAATGAGGGTAATATTTCCTTGCTCGTTTTTGATTGACTGGTGAAGGTGAAATACATCACTCTTGTGCAGCAAAACTTATCACTATTAGTGATATTAGTTTGTCTGTAATACAACTAAAAGTCTCCACTCCAACAACTAGTGCAACTGGCTGCAGTTCTACAGATGTTTAATATAGTATATACCGCCCCCTGCCGGCTACACTAACAATTGTCCAATGCTTCTGATCATGAAAACTCATAAGCAAATTGTTAATATGTACCAAAATAAGTGAACTAAAATAAATTGACATTTGTAGTGCAGAGTCATCAAAAACTCAAATACAAAAATATTTTATTTTACAAAAAAAAAAAACCCTGTGGCCATGATCCTCTTGTGTTTGAGCCATATTCCATGTAGCAGCCATCAGTAGTTACAAAGTCCCACATCTGCCTTGGATTAATTTTATATATGAGACTTTAATCCAACTAAGACCACAACTCAGAAATAACCCATACAGATGCCAAGCATCTAATTAACCTATTACACTTTCAGCGCTCTTGGTCGTACAAATGAGAGAACAGGAATAAACCTGTTAATTAATGAGTGCTTATATTTCTATTCACATCAAGGATTTTAACAGCTGGTCCTTTAACTCCTCCTGAACACTGGATGAAAAAAAAAAAACCCAACAACAAACCAACCATGTTTATACTTTTGATTACATAAACTCATTTTGTAGGTTTTATTTTAGATCGAAAGAAAAAGAAACAGGAGTTGTAACGAAATTATTTTATTGTCTAAAACAAAAAAAAACACTTACATTCGTTACGGAGCTAACAGTTAAATGTCGGTTGCTATGGAGATCAACATGCGAATTAAGACAATGTCATACAATTAGGTCAAGTCTTTAGTACTGTAGAGATCATTTCAGCGCATTACTATAACGCTGGAGCACAAAAGGTTCCCTCTTCTCGATACAGGTACACTATACAAGGTGAAAAATATGATATATTCTACAGCCCGTTTAGTCACTATACAAAATCAACAGGGAGCCATTTAGGACCCCAAGGCTACCTAGCGAGATAGTCGAGCACCACGAGGCTTCAAGGTTTGTCGTGAACGGCTTGAAAACAAGCCATTTATTTCGTTACATAAACAACCACACGTAAAAACAAGTACGAAATGAGCAAAACCACGCTCCTTTGTCCGAATGCTAACCGCTAGCTAGCTATCTATACTCATGTGCTGCATGACGCAACCGTATGAAATCAAACAACGCACTTGGCAAACAGAGCCAAAAGAATAGCTCCAGCAAATTAAATCCAGTAAGTTACTAAAATACTAGATTCAAAGAATCAAAATCAATCATTTTATTCGCGTTTTATTTTATGAAAAACACTTCAATTCAAATGTCGCGAAAACCCAATGACTGGAAAACAGGCGACAAAATGGCGACCCGACACGGCCAACACAAAATGTCTCAGCCTCTATCCTAAATAGTGCCTTATCCCCTATGTAGGTGCCCTACGTTGCGGTATGAGGTAACGGCTTCAACGTTCCATTGTAGTTTGCTACATGTCCTCTAAGGAGTCATTTGGGATTTAGCCACAAGGTAGCTTAGCCTCACATCAGGGGAAGGGAGAGAGAGAGAGAAAAAAAAAAACACCCCTCAACTACTAGCTGAGCTAAATTTCCCCGCCCCGAAGACATGTAACAAGCTCGCTACTATCAGACTTGTACAGTCTCTCCGACTCGCTCATGCTGTTACACTGCTAGCTAAACAAGAACAGCTAGCTCAAACCTGTATCGTTACTAAAACATTTACCTTTCAGTCACTGGCACAACAAAGAACGTTTTTAACAGTGCCGAAGAAGTTCTGCAGGAAAAGATGACCAAATGCAGGCTCTTGAACTACTGTTTCGTCCGGATATAAACTTTAATGATTTGAAATAAAGTTTCTAAAACAAATTAGCCTTTTTTCCCCCTTTTTTTTCTCCAAACAACACCAGTCTTCAATGGCGGACGTCTCTCACAGCAACAAGCCCGCTATTTATACCCTTCTGCTCGGAGCTCGGCCTCCGATTGGTCAATACCCTTCACGTGCCCGGGTTCTCTTTTTCTTTTCGTTTGAGAGGAAAACAGGCACGATTTTATGCAAAAAATAACACGTTGGAAAGCATTTTTATTACCAGTCAGTCTCTCGGGATACAATTAAACCTGATAAAAATAAAATATATGAAGTACCCGACCTTAAAAATCGTTAAAGAAAACAAAGACGTACGTCAGACTATTTTTTCCAAAGTGCGACATAACTGGTCTCGTGACATCACATGACCATTCTAGAACATTCTACCACCTATCTGTAGATTTGTTTATCATCTGTATTTCCCCTATTATCTCATTTTATGGGTTTCTCCGTTGGCCATCGCTAAGCTTCTTCGCAAGTATCCGACTATCGTTCATTCCTGCAGCTTGAAAATTCTCACAAAGAGAACAAGGATACGATAGAGAGGCTGGAGAAGGGAGGAGACATCACGTTAAAGCGCATGCGCGCTGCGGTCCTGGTGATTGGCGAAGGAATCGGGGTTTTATTGACGTCAGGTACAATTTTCTGTTGTTTTGCATATATTGCAGATTATAGCCAGGACTGGGTCTGATTAAACTGATCAGCTTTGTCATGAGCACATTAATTAGGCTGACTATTATTCTGCCCAGCTTTAATAAATAGAATCTTCATGTCTGGAAGATATTTTCCATTTACAATTCTGACTCAGGGCACTATGAGTCTGATGTAACGCAGTGGTAAACAGGCCCCTGTCCCAAGTTTTTTGAAACGTGTTGCTGGCATCAAATTAAAAATGAGCATATATTTTTCAAAACGCAATAAAATGTATCAGTTTTAACATTTGATATGTTGTATTTGTATAGGTAATCGTATGGGGCCGAGCAAAATTAAGGATTAATTTCACGAGTGATTTCGAAGTTTTGAAAATTGCCGGAACCATACGATTACTTGTTTATAATATATAGGGCCAAATTCATACTTCGGAAGCCATTCAGGTTCACAACATTCGACATTCACGTTTTCTGAACCAGTCAGGGCGCAAGACTATCTTGCACGTTTGAATCCGTTTCTAAAGCGTCTTTCATCATGACACGGTGACACGACATGAGGATTTTGATTTCTTAAACACGGAAAGCCAAAAATTCGTACCTTTTTTTGGTATTTTCATTTTCGCTTGCGGCTTTCAATTGGTTTATCATTTCTTTGTCAAATATAGCGAAATGCGGCATTGCTGAGTCAGCCATTTTGTTGAAAAAATTTGCTAATTTTTGTAACCGTAACCAAGCAATGAACTAGCCAATAGCATTTCAGAAATACAGCCCCGTGTTAAGGAAAAAAGCCCTCCTTGATTGACCAATCAGAATGGAGTAATTTGGGCCTATGTATTATAATCAAAGAAACATGGGGTTTCCTGCATATTGTAGATAACATACATATTTATAATCCATCCATTATTCATAACCGCTTATCCTGTGCAGGGTCAGGGGAGAGCTGGAGCCTATCCTAGCTGACTATGGGCGAGAGGTGGGGTACACCCTGGACAAGTCACCAGGTCATCGCAGGGCTGATACCCAGAGGAAACCCACGCAGACACGGGGAGAACATGCAAACTCCACACAGAAAGGCCCTCGTCAGCCATGGGGCTCGAACCCGGACCTTCTTGCTGTGAGGCGACAGCGCTAACCACTACACCACTGTGCTGCCTATTTTATAAATATATATAGTTTTTCTTAATATAAATATTTATCTGATTTTACAAGTAAGGTGAGAGAGAAACGGCATTAAGATTCTCCTATATGTCCTGGATACATGGTGAATTGACAAAAAAAAAAAACCATTGAATCTTGAATCTTATAGCCGCTGTTCCACACTCCAGCCCAATAGGTGGCGGTAATGCACCTTTAAGTTGGTTTGCCAACCGCCATAAAACCTTAAAGAAGAAGCAGCAGCCCCAGATTCGTTTCCATTTTGCTCTTAGTTTTTATTTTGAAAAATGAGTGATACAACTGAACACACTGAAAGGAAATTTTATCAGAATTGTTTTCTTCAAAAATATGATCAGTATCTCCATTACTCAAGGCTTCTGTGGCATTTAGTTTGTTGCCTTTTCCATTCCCCCCCGGAGGTCTCTGTGCTTGGACTAAAGGGCTTTTTAAAGTCTTTGTCTTTCAGGATGTTTATCTTACTGTTGTTGTTGAATACATCACGAAAAGAAAGACCAGGTTTTTTCCCGCTTGTATATAGAAATGCCAGCTGTGTAGCTCCTGAGAGGGAATGGCCTGTGTCTCTTTCTTCTGTAACTTCAGCAAGAAATCTTTTGAAAACGTTCATGTAGTTTTTTTTACGGTGTTTTCTTGTATAAACAAGAGGATTTCTTGACTCCAAAGTACCCTTTTTCATTTTTTTCCCCCGACAATTTCAGCTTGTTTAATTAGGTCTGTCTGATAAACCATCCGGCTAATCAGATTAACTTTCACTGCTCGTTTGAGTCGTTTTTCACACACCGTTGTTCCTGAGTTAGATCGGTCTATACAGCATGATCTCGAGTCAAATTCTGGCCCTCCTACTCAGTCAATAAGTACATAATACATGTTTACTATATTACAGAAATAAATAACTTACATATATTCACACTTTTTCCCTTCTTCTGTATCGCTCGAGAGACACCAACCGCCAGAATCAATATCCTTGTGTGTGGACTTGGCCAGTAAACATGATTCTGCTTCTGCTTCTATTTCTAATTCCATGATTTGCGAATCATTGCATTCTGGGTTTTATTTAAATTTCACACAGCTTCCCAACTTTTTTTTTTATTGGGGTTGGAGCAATAGATTAAAATGTATTGTAAAAACTCATACAAAGTCATCCTATTCCTGTGCTTTCTAACCTGTAGAAATACATACTTGCCAACTCTACTGCTTTTAGTCTTAAAAACTACCTTCCTCAGTGTGCTACAGTACATCAGTGTTACTACAAATCTTAAATACCCACACCCACGTACACACCCCCATCATCAACCAATGACAGTACAATAAAGTTAAATAAAATAATTGGCGGGGCGGCATGGTGGTGTAGTGGTTAGCACTGTTGCCACTTTCCGGGTTCGAGCCCCGTGGCCGGCGAGGGCCTTTCTGTGTGGAGTTTGCATGTTCTCCCCATGTCTGCGTGGGTTTCCTCCGGGTGCTCCGGTTTCCCCCACAGTCCAAAGACGTGGTTAAGTTAATATGGGATGGCCTTGGGTCTTGAGCAAGACACCTAACTCCCAACTGCTCCCTGGGTGCTGTTAGCATGGCTGCCCACTGCTCTGGGTATGTTTGCGTTCACTGCTTCAGATGATTAAATGCAGAGAATAATTTCACAAGTGTGTAATGAATAAAGTTGTGCTTTCTTTCTTTCTTTCTTTCTTTCTTTCTTTCTTTCTTTCTTTCTTTCTTTCTTTCTTTCTTCCATTATCTGTAGCCGCTTATCCTGTTCTACAGGGTCGCAGGCAAGCTGGAGCCAATCCCAGCTGACTATGGGTGAGAGGTGGGGTACACCCTGGACAAGTCGCCAGGTTATCGCAGGGCTGACACACAGAGACGCACAACCATTCATACTCACATTCACACCTACGGTCAATTTAGAGTCACCAGTTAGCCTAACCTGCATGTCTTTGGACTGTGGGGGAAACCGGCGCACCCAGAGGAAACCCACGCGGACACGGGGAGAACATGCAAACTCCACACAGAAAGGCCCTCATCAGCTGCTGGGCTCAAACCCAGGACTTAATATTGTGCTGATACAGGGCTAGCCACTACACCACCGTGCCACCCTGTATCAGCACAAACATCATCAATTCACATTTTTACACGAAAACAGGTCAAAGACAAATCTTCAAGGAATGCAAGTATTCAGGTTAAAAATATACCAAGCCTCCCTTTGTAGGAGGCGATTCTCAAGGTCTCTACCTCTTCCAAACTGATTGACCATTTCCAAGCCCATGCACCTGACAACTTGTTTATCTAAGTTTGTTGTGTATTTATTGACATGCCCTTGCGGGCTATTTTATATGGGCAAAACAAAACACCAGTTAATAACCAGAATTTGTGAACATAAATGTGCAATCAGAAAAAATAATGAAAGGTCGTCAGTTGCAAGACACTTTAATATTGCGGGCCATGACGCCAATGCGCTCAGGTTCATGGGCTTGGAAATGGTCAATTGGTCTCCAAGAGGTGGAGACCATGAGAATTGCCTCCTACAAAGGGAGGCTTGGTATATTTTTAACCTGAATACTTGAATTCCTCATGAAATGAATGAAGATTTGTCTTTGACCTGTTTCTTGTAAAAATGTGAATTGATGATGCTTGTGCTGACATATTTCCATATTTTCATCTGGATTGTTTTTGTACAAGAGTTTTTAAGACCAATGGATTGTTCTAACTACTGCGTTGGTATTGCCAATTATTGTATTTAACTTTATTGTATTGTCATTGGTTGATGATGGGGGTGTGTACATGGGTGTGGGTATTTAAGATTTGTAGTAACACTGATGTACTTGAGTGCACTGAGAAAGGCATACACCGAAACATGTCTGTGCGAATAAATATCTGTATGCGTAGTGCGGCCTCTTTCTTTTGAACTGACTATTTATTAGGCCAGCACTCTCAGAATTAATAAAAACATATTGAGTGAAGCCTGATCCTACCCTTATGTCCTAAAAAGTACTGCATTACAAAATAATCAGTGAAAACTGTTGGATTTGCTCTTTTGATCTCGCTGTTTTCAGCACGGGGATGCAAGTAGCCTATATAGCGTCAAATAGTCATATTAAGTGCAGCCAATGGAACGGCATGATAATGATCTAAATTGAATCTAAATTTAATTTAATCTAAATCTAAAGCATGCATTTTGTGAAGTACAGTATGTTGGTCCGATTTCCTTCAAATATGGTGCTCAGAAGGCATAAGAAAGCACCATCCCCCCCCCAAAAAAAAAAAAAAAAAATTCTGGGTGGGCTCTAACACCCAGAGAAGCTAGAAGTGTGTGTGCTCCTGGTATATACCCCAACTTCACAGCTATTTCTATTCCATATAAGTCAGATAACTTAGAAAAACTAGCTGTGTGGTGGTGTGTTCATTAGCAATTGTGGCTAATGAACACATTAGCCAAGTGTGTGTGGGTGGGGGAAATGTAGCTAGCTATTTACTGCTTACCTTAATCTGGAATATACCATGAATAGACTGTTTGGATTCAGTGTCACTCATGCGTTTTAGTACCTAAACTATGTTCAAAGTTGAAACAGGGATGCTGCTATTCATTACTGAATATGATGGTCATCTCAATTTTTTCATCCATCCATTATCCGTAACCACTTATCCTGTGCAGGGTTGTGGGCAAGCTGGAGCCTATCCCAGCTGACTATGGGCGAGAGGCGGGGTACACCCTGGACAAGTCGCCAGGTCATTGCAGGGCTGACACATAGAGACACACAATTATTATGATTTACTGTAATGCAACCTTTGGGTGCAACAGACGCACAGGAGGTGTGTGGAGCCCCAAGGTGAGTGTACAACACAGGAACCAGCTACAATGGAGAGCAGAATATCTAGCCCTCAAATTCTTCTAACTGGTACACAGTTAGAATGTGCTGGTCCATTTGGATAACATTGAAATCAGACACTACACCAATCACCAGGGGAAGTTAGACAGAGCTCTCTGCATAGGTCCCCAGTTTCCACCTTGCAATTTCTGAAGTGATGCCGGAGGCTGAGGCCACACAGCGGCCGATCGATGGCAGCAAAGCCACCAAGGGGTGAAGGTGAGGGAAGGGGTCTCCCCCAGAATTTTTTAATAGCACTGAAATAAGCAATTTCTAAGCATTTCAGCTGATGTTATGATATTTATATTGGTATCAAAACTTGCAAGTGGATCATGTGCCTGCTGACAGTTTATAATAGCACATCTTTAGCATGTGACAGCACTGAGCAGTGTTTATTTTGATGGGGCAATGACCTTGATATTTGATAAATCACATATTAGTCTTAGATTATTACAGACATCAGGCTATTGTAGGTCTACATTCGGGTCTATTAGATGTAGATCTAGATTGTAGATACGTTAAAACACTGGGATGTTTCCAATACATGGATCTCTTTACAAACATATAATATAAAGGGAAATTTAAGCATTAGGCCTAGATCTTGTAAGCTATTAAAAATAATATATACTCACTGCAGAAAGCTTTGTCTGGCTGATCTTTCACAGGCTGTATACACGGAAATGCAAAAGACCACTCTTTATTGAACTTCATTTTAGAATGCACACACTTGGTGTACTTGTACTTTATCCATCATAATCTAACATGATTATACAAATGACTGATTGTGCACACGAGATATAAATTAAGTACAGTAGAGATCAATAATTATTAAGATTAACTTACATATGCATGCAGTGACAGCAGCTGTCATATGTCTGTTGGCTTGTAAACTTGTGGGCCCTGTTAAAGAAAATCTCAAAGCAGTTTTGGAAGTGGTCAAGTAGTCAGACTGTTGTGAATGAAAAGACCAGATTTCATTTGTCACTTGTCAGCATGATCGGCAAAGGTGCCCAATCAACTAACCCCATACATACCAGAAGACGTACATGCCCTATACATGTATGGATAGACAACTCCAATTCCAAAAAAGTTGGGACACTGTGTAAAACATGAAGAAAAACAGAATGTGAAGATTTGCAAATTATGGGAACCCTATATTTAATTGAAAATAGTACAAAAACAACATATCAAACGTTGAACCTGAGAAATTTTATTGTCTTTTTGGAAAATATATGCTCATTTTGAATTTGATGTCAGCAACACATTTCAGAAAAGTTGGGACGCGGCAACAAAAGACTGAAAAAAGTTGTGTAATGCTAAAAAAACCACCCCTAATTTGGTTAATTGACAACAGGTCAGTAACATGATTGGATATAAAAAGAGCATCTTAGAGAAGCTGAGTCTCTCAGAAGTAAAGATGGGGAGGGGTTCACCGCTCTGTGAAAGACTGTATGGACAAACAAGTCCAACAATTTAAGAATAATCTTCCTCAATGTAAAATTCCAAAGAATTTGGGGATCACATCATCTATGGTACATAATATCATTAAAGGATTCAGAGAATCTGGAGAGATCTCTGTATGCAAGAGACAAGGCTGAAAACTGACATTGGTGCCTGTGATCTTCAGGCCCTCGGGTGACACTGCATTAAAAGCAGACACGAGTCTGTAGTGGAAATCACTTTATGGGCTCAGGAACACTTCAGCAAACCATCGTCTGTGAAAACAGTTCATTACTGCATCCACAAATGCAAATTAAAACCAGACATTGCCACCTTCTCTGGGCCCGAGTTCTTTTACAATGGACTGAGGCGAAGTGGAAAATTGTCCCGAGGTCTGATGAATCAAAAGTAGAAATTCTTTTCAGAAATCATGGACACCACGTCCTCCAGGCTAAAGAGGACAGGGACCATCCAGCTTGTCATCAGTGCACAGTTCAAAAGCCAGCATCTGTGACGGTATGAGGGTGCATTTGTGCGCATGACATGGGTAGCTTTTACATCTGGAAAGGCATCATTAATGCTGAATGATATATACACGTTTCAGAGCAATGTGCTGCCATCCAGACAAAATCTTTATTCAGGGAAGGCCTTCCTTCTTTCAGCAAGACAATGCCAAACTGCTTTCTGCACATATTACAACTGCATGGCTCCGTAATAAAAGAGTCCAGGTGCTAAACTGGCCTGCCTGCAGTCCAGACCTGTCTCCAATTTAAAGCACAAAATCCAACAAAGGAGACCCTGAACTGTTGAGCAGCTGAAATTGTACATCAGGCAAGAATGGGACAAGATTTATCTTTCAAAACTACAGCAATTGGTCTCCTCAGTCCCCAAACGTTTACAGAGTGTTGTTAAAAGCAGAGATGATGCAACACAGTGGTAAACATGCCCTTATCCCAACTATTTTGAAACGCGTTCCTCACATCAAATAAAAAATGAGCATATATTTTTAAAAAAATTCTCAGTTTCAACATTTGATATATTGTCGTACTATTTTCAATGAAATATAGGGTTTCCATGATTTGCAAATGATCACATTCTGTTTTTATTTACAGTTTACACAGCGTCCCAACTTTTTTGGAATTGATTTATATATATATATATATATATATATATATATATATATATATATATATATATATATATATATATATATATATACACTTGTTTAATAAGCTGTTAATTGGTCCAAAAACACATCAGTAAGTTTAAGCTTACTATATATATTTAGGCAGTGCCTTAAAGTGGAGCACACGATATAAAATGTGTTAGTAAATAATCCCACATTATGTTTTTAAAAAAGCAAATTAAAAATAAACACTGGATAAAACCCCATCTATCTTATGTAATTAAAGATACAAATTTTGTTGTCTGGTGGTCAAGTGTTTATGAGGTATGTTTCCTCCCACTATGATTGGGTTATCTGTAGCTGCAAAAGCCATCAAAAATCCGATCGATGCATTGCCATATTCTCAGCCTGGTAATAAATCCTGACAGATCATTGACATTACAGATTTTTCTGCTGTAGGTTTTTTTATGTCTTGGCAGGTCAGCTGGTTTGGATATAGTTTTGTAGATCTGATCTGCCAGATGTGGGTCACTTGGCAGGTCTGCCTCTGCCTTGCACAAAACTTCTTAGGTGAGCCCACCCATGATTAACCTCCCTGAGAACAACTCGCTTGCTAGGAAACCACAACGATGCAGTGGATGTGCCGCCAATGTCAAATCAGCTCACTCTTTATTGTGTTTCTCTCTGACAGAGCTGCACAGTCCTCTAGGCCAGGACACACTGGCCCATGACTGCCCTCATGGCCTCTAGTGCCTCTCCTACTGATTCTGCCCACATTGGACAGAATTCTGCAATCAGATCAGATTATGCTTGTCACTCCAAAAGGTGAGACTTTGCTTTCCACTCTGACTAGTGGATGGAACACCTTGACAGATTCTTCCACTGATAGATTTATTGCCCCAAATTCAGGGAAAGATTTGGTACCCTCTGTGAGTTTACCTGTGGGTTAGACCCTACGTAGTGAGGATCATGTTGAGGACTGCGACTCAGCAGTGAAAAAGGCACTCCAGAATGCAAGAGCATCTAGAACTTCGGCCTTGAATTATCTCAGTTGGAAACTGTTCTGTTATTGTTGTGTACTCCGTTATCTGGGTCCAGTGCACTGCCTGGTTCTGAGGCTTCCTACAGGGAAATCTAGACCACAGAAAGTCTGCATTTACTTTGAAGGCATTTGTAGTGGCCATTGCAGGAAGTCGGAGTACTGTGGATGGTGTCTTGCTGGAAGTTTATGAGCTTCTCATAACATAAACATCTCAGTCTTTTTGAAGGGAGCAAGGTGTGCACCATGCTCCCCCAGGAACCTGGCATGAGATCTTGTACAACCCCAAATCAGAGAAAGTTTGGATAGTAGGGAAAATGCAAATAATAAAAAAAGAAAGCAGTTATTTTCTAAATTTACTTTGACTTGTAATTCATTGCAGACAGTATGAACCCAAAATATTTCATGTTTTGTCTGGTCAACTTCATTCCATTTGATAATATACATCCATTCCTGTGAATCTGATCTGTAACACGTTCCAAAAAAAGTTGAAACAGGGCCAATTTAGGGCTAGTAATGAGGTTAAAAAATTAAATAATGATGTGATTTGAAACAGGTGATGTCAACAGGTGATTTTAATCATGATTTAGTACAAAATCAGTATCCAGGAAAGGCCTAGTCTTTGAGGAGAAAAATGGACCGAGGATCTCCAGTTTGTCAACAGATGCATGGGAAAAATAATAGAAACGCTTAAAAACAATGTGCCTCAAAGAAAGCTAGGAAGGGATTTGTATATTTGGTTCATCACTCTTCAGCGTATAATATCATTAAACAATTCAAGAAATCTGAAGAATTTCAGTGCATAAAGGGCAAGAGCACAAGCCTAAAGCTGATCACCCCTGATCTCCAATCGCTCAGACGGCACTGCATCAGGAAAATTAACTTACACTTCTGTGATGGCAGCATTAATGCAGAAAAGTACATTGAGATTTTGGAGCAACATATGCAGCCTTCAAGACATCTTTTCCAGGGATATTTTAACAAGACAATGCGATACCATATTCTGCACACATTACAAAGGCATGGCTGTGGAAGAAGAGGGTGCCTGTCCCCAATACAGAATGTGTGAATTTTGAAACGAAAAATATGACAGTGACGATCCTGTACTGTTGCACACCTTAAGACCTGTTTGCAGGGAAAAAAATGGGACAAAATAACACCTGAAATGCTTCATCACTGGGTGTGTTCAATCCCTAAACATCTTTTAAGTGTTGTGAGAAGGAATAGCAACATTATACAGTGGTAAATGCTTTACCATCCCAACTTTTTTGCTGCAAGAATGTGTTGCAAGAATCAAAACTGAAATGTATTTATTTTGAAAAAACAATACAATTCATGAGGTAAAACATCAAATAATGCACTGTTGTATTGTTTTGAGGGTTGCACGGTGGTGTAATGGTTAGCACTGTCGCCTCGCAGCAAAAAGCTTCTGGGTTCGAGCCCAGTAGCTGATCGGGACCTTTCTGTATGGAGTTTGCACATTCTCCCTGTGTCTGTGTGGGTTTCCTCCGGGTGCTCCGGTTTCCCCCACAGTCCAAAGACATGCAGGTTAGGTTAACTGGTGACTCTAAATTGACCGTAGGTGTGAATGTGAGTGTGAATGGTTGTCTGTGTCTATGTGTCGGCCCTGTGATGACCTGGTGACTTGTCCAGGGTGTACCCCGCCTCTCGCCCGTAGTCACCTGGGATAGACTCCAGCTTGGCCTGCGACCCTGCACAGGATAAGTGGTTATGAATAATGGATGTATTGTTTTGAGTGCAGTACAGGTCAAAGATTATTTCCAAATCATTGTTTTCAGTTTCAGTTTTAACATACTGTTCCAACTTTTTCTGATTTGGGATTTTACTAGAGTCCCTTAAAACCTTACCTTATGAGCCCCTGCAGGATGTCGAACTGAAATTAGGCCCTCTAAAGTACTATTTGGACAGGAAAGCTGCAATTCCGTAATCAAATCAATTATTCATCTGCCATTGAGGAAAAACAAAAAGAGCTCCTCTGACTAAACAGAGACAGCTACAAACACCTTTCCAGTCAGTCCGATGCTTGGGTGGTTTCTCATGACACTGTGGCATAGCTTATCCAGATGATTCTCACTGTCTCTGGAGGTAAGGAGCAGTGAAATATAACACTGTGAAATATGTGTTTGTTACACATACGGTACAGTGCTGAGCGTAAATGAGTGCACCCCCTTTGAAAAGTAACATTTTAAACAATATCTCAATGAACACAAACAATTTCCAAAATGTTGACAAGACAAAGTTTAATATAACATCTGTTTAACTTATAACGTGAAAGTAAGGTTAATAATATAACTTAGATGACACATTTTTCAGTTTTACTCAAATTAGGGTGGTGCAAAAATGAGTACACCCCACTGAAAGTCTCTGGAGCAAAGCTAAATTGTAGACTACAAATGTCTAATTTAACAAGAATACAATCACAGGTGAGTCTAATTAATCATTACACAGGTGTCCAGCAGACAGTTGACTATAAAAGGGTGTTACTTAAAGAAAACCCCTTCCCATTTCATGCTGTCAGCAATGGCACCACATGGAAGAGAAACGACACAAGACCTGAGAAAGAAAATAATTTCTTTACACCACAAAGGTGAAGGCTACAAGATGATCAGCAAAGCTTTACTTATCAGTCAGAATACTGTAGCAAAAGTGGTACAAAAATTTAAGAAAGATGGAACTGCAACCATCTCACAGAGACATCCAGGTCGTCCATGGAAGTTAACACCTCGACAGGAGCGTCTTCTGACGAGAAGGGTTGAAGAAAATCGGCATGCACGTTCACTGCAGTTATCTAAAGAAGTAGAAAGCCAAACTGGGGCGACTATTTCCCGTGACACAATACGGCATACACTGCAGATGAATGGCATGCATGGATGCCGTCCACAAAAGAAGCCTCTCCTAAAGCCCAGGCACAAAAAAGCCCGCCTAGAGTTTGCCAGGGCCCATGCTGACAAAGATGAAGACTACTGGGACTCTATACTCTGGAGTGATGAGCCCAAGATAAATGTTTTTGGAACTGATGGCTTCAAAACTGTATGGCGTCACAAAGGTGAGGAATACAAAGAAAAATGCATGGTGCCTACAGTGAAACATGGTGGTGGCAGTGTCCTTATGAGGGGCTGCATGAGTGCTGCTGGTGTCGGGGAGCTGCATTTCATTGATGGCATCATGAATTCACAGATGTATTGCTCTATACTGAAAGACAAGATGCTACCATCACTCCGTGCCCTTGGTCGTTGTGCACTTTTCCAACATGACAATGATCCTAAACACACATCTAAGGCTATTGTTGGATTTCTGAAGAAGAACAGGGTGAAAGTGATTCAGTGGCCAAGTATGTCTCCTGATCTGAACCCAATCGAACACCTATCGGGAATTCTGAAGAGACAAGTTGAGCATCACTCTCCATCCAGCATCCAGTCACTAAAAGAGGTCATTGTTGAAGAATGGAAAAAGACTGATGTTGCAAAATGTCGCTAACTTGTTCATTCCATGCCGAGAAGACTTGGTGCTGTCATTAAAAATCATGGAGGCCATACAAAGCACTAGATGTAGTAGTTTTTGTTGTGGGGTGTACTCATTTTTGCACCACCCTAATTTGAGTAAAACTGAAAAATGTGTAATCTAAGTTATATTATTAACCTTACTTTCACATTATACAGTAAGTTAAACATGTTATATTAAACTTTTGTCTTGTCAACATTTTGGAAACTGTTTGTGTTCGTTGAGATATTGTTTAAAATGTTACTTTTCGAAGGGGGTGTACTCATTTACGCTGAGCACTGTATACCAGTGTTTCTTTGAACACCATATAATTGCAAGGGTTCCCTGTCACTCGGAATCCAGTGGCAAGAATGCTCCAGGGAACAATGGCTGTATGTCAGTTCACTGCAAAAAATGATATCTTAGCAAGTGAAAATATCTTGAATATAGTTGAACCGAGCTAGCATTTCCTGTTAGAAGAATACAAGACACCAATTCTGAGATTATTAAATAGTTCTAGATTGCAACCAACTTATTCCAAGATGTCTTACCAAGTAAAAATATCTGTCCATGTAGAAAGAGAATTTTACTAGTATTAAGTAATTTTTTGGGGCGGCACGGTGGTGTAATGGTTAGCGCTGTTGCCTCACAGCAAGAAGGTTCTGGGTTCGAGCCCCGTGGCCGGCGAGGGCCTTTCTGTGCGGAGTTTGCATGTTCTCCCCGTGTCCGTGTGGGTTTCCTCCGGGTGCTCTGGTTTCCCCCACAGTCCAAAGACATGCAGGTTAGGTTAACTGGTGACTCTAAATTGAGCGTAGGTGTGAATGTGAGTGTGAATGGTTGTCTGTGTCTATGTGTCAGCCCTGTGATGACCTGGCGACTTGTCCAGGGTGTACCCCGCCTTTCGCCCGTAGTCAGCTGGGATTGGCTGCAGCTTGCCTGCGACCCTGTAGAACAGGATAAAGAGGCTACGGATAATGAGATGAGAAGTAATTTTTCTCCTCAAATTCAGTTTTCAGTTTTTTGCAGTGTTGTATTTATATCAAGTACTCAATCATATGATCAGTTTATAATTTTGTTGAAGAAGTCTTGTCCCCACTGGTAGCGCTGGTGTTCATAGAACCAAAGTTACCTATCTAACTCACTTTGCTAAAGATTAATGAATGAATGAATCCACATTCCATTCTTAAAGGAATAGTTTGGCAAATAATAAAATGTTCATACAACTGACTCTGAATGTTAATTTGTTAATGTGGTTAATGTAACTGAGTTGTTAAGTCCACCCCAATTTCTTCTGTATCTGCCCTTAAACCATTTAAATCATGTCATGCAAATTTAGTGCATGACATGGTTTGTGCTGACTATAAAAATGGACAAATCTTCAGTGTGGCTGAATGCTGCCACCCTAATTTTACTATGTCTGCAGGCAGAATTATAAAGGAAAACCAGGTAGATTCTATGAATGATTGACTTAAATTTTTAAATATTCAATCCCTGGTGTTTTATTTACATATTCCCATACAGCTGAACAATGCTGGTTGATGCAGGTATCGTAAGATTTTGGCTTGTATTTATGAAAAAGATTATGGGTGAGAGGGTGGCATGGTGGTGTAGTGGTTAGCACTGTCACCTCACAGCAAGAAGGTCCTGGGTTCGAGCCCAGCGGCCGACAATGGCCTTTCTGTGTGGAGTTTGTATGTTCTCCCTGTGTCTGTGTGGGTTTCCTCCGGGTGCTCTGGTTTCCTCCACAGTCCAAAGACATGCAGGTTAGGCTAATTGCTGGCTCTAAATTGGCCGTAAGTGTGAATGGTTGTTTGTCTCCGTGTGTCAGCCCTGCGATGACCTGGTGACTTGTCCAGGGTGTACCCTGCCTCTCACCCATAGTCAGCTGGGATAGGCTCCAGCTTGGCTTGCAACCCTGTACAGGATAAGCAGCTACGTATAATGGATGGATGGATGCATTATGGGTGAGAATGATATCTGTCATTTGTTAGTAATAAAATTCAAGTTATCCTGTCGAACTAAAGAAGTAAAAGCCAGACACTAGGAGAAGCCATGGCTTAATGGTTAGAGAAGCAGCTATAGGACCAAATAGTCGCTGGTTCGATTCCCTGGACCAGCAGGAATGGCTGAAGTGCCTTTGAACAAGGCACCTAACCCCCAACTGCTCCCCATGCTGCTCTTGTTCTGTTGTACATCGCTCTGGATAAGAGCATCTGCTAAATGCCATTAATGTAATGGAATGTGTCATAAGTGGAGAAATATTTCTATAAATGTAAACGATAATGGTGGACTTACAAGAGATTCCAAGAAACAAAAACAGATAGCAAAATGACGAGTGCGTTAAATCATCTAGTATATAATGTAATTTAATAACATGCATATAAAAGTGTATCGGACAAGTTTTCCATAAGCTTTGGATATAGTCACCTTTCAGTATAGCACACAAGGAACTTATTTTATTTTGTGGAAATGTGTCCAGATTAGCATGAGTTTACAGTAATAACCACAAGAGGGAAGCACATGCCATATATTTGATTAGAAAAATGGAATGATTGCTGCAGTGTAATACTCCAATTCAGAGAAACCAACACGTTAAATGATTTAAAAATATATATATATTTATTTGTATTGGAATTGATCATGTACTGTGAACCAATCTGTTATC